>NW_026623794.1:244701-253726 GCF_030028575.1 Malurus melanocephalus | reverse complement strand
GGTGAGAGCTTGGTAAAAGAGAAGCTTTTGTGCTTGTGCTGGGGTCTGGGGTGTCTGAAGGGTTCCCTTCCCTKCTGCAAGGCAAGAAATGGGGATTTGTGTCCATCCAGCTGGATTTCAGCCCTACATCCCTGTCCATGTGCTGCCAGGCCCTGGCCCCTTCACCCCCAGTTTGCATGSAGTAACCTCCTCTGGCTTCCAGCAATTGCCTTCAACACTGATAAAAAAACCCCAAAATTTTGGGTAACTGCTGATTATTGCTCAAGCAGGCTTTTAAGCACCAAACTCGTGTGTGTAGAGCCACAGGGTCTTTGCAATCCTGCCTGATTTGGGCAGTTGTTAGTTAGAAGTAGTTGTTTATTATTTACCTTTCCAAGTTCACTTGGTCTCAGGAAGGAATATGTAAATATTTCTCCTTMACTGAACTCTGTGCCTTCATATGGAATTCCAATCTGTGGCARAGAGTTTTTCATTTCTGCTCTGCTGAGTGTTGGACCAGCATCACCCCTGTAATTGCTGGCATTATGTAAACAAGATAATAATAAGTTCTTAATGGAATATTGTGACATTAATAAGTCATTGCATAGAGCTCRTTTCAATAATATAAATGAAATCAAGTCCCTTACATCAACTCTTTATTTTATTTTTGGTCATTGAATTAAAATCTTTCCTCTCTTTTATTGAAGTGCTTGAATGTTACTGGGAATTTCACATTGAATTGCTACAATCACAAGCCAAGATTGCTTTGGATCTAACAGGCTTTTTAATTTGGTATTAACAAATTGGCACTCAGCACTTCTTTGCRTGTTCTACCTTTTATTTAATAACACAATCAAGAATTCAGGAGGGGTTACTGTCGTATATCCTGGCATTTCTTCATTGTTTTGTGCACGAATTAATAGCTTATCAGCTGCTGAAATCTGTGTAGATGTTTATTTTGCCCGTTTGTGTCTGCCTGCCTGGCTGAGCAGCCACAATGGGCAGTGTACGTGATAGTGTATTCAGGTAAATAAATGAAGCATGGTTTTGGGTGAGTAAACACACCCAGCTATTATCTTCTCTTATAACGGTTTACAGCCTGCTGATGTAAAGCCTGAATGCAGCAGGGCAAGCTGTAAGTCAGGCCTGGTTGCACATTTTGAATCAGTGTAATATTTTTATTGTTACTTCTGATGGAAAAATGGATTTTCCTTTCCGAGAGCCTCTGTGTGTGATGTTGGAAGTGCTGAGGGCATCACGTGCCTTTCCTGACCCCCTGGCAATGCTGYCCTGGGTGCTTTTCCTGCTCTCCCTCTCCTTCCTCCCTCTGAAGATTCCAGTGCTGACCTAATTTATTGGTGCTTTGCCTCACGAGCACAGATCACCCTGGCAATCCGATGGGTGCTGCATATTAACCTCCCACACTGCCCAAAATCACTTTTATTGCAGAGGA
This sequence comes from Malurus melanocephalus, assembly GCF_030028575.1. NCBI lineage: Eukaryota > Metazoa > Chordata > Aves > Passeriformes > Maluridae > Malurus > Malurus melanocephalus. The sequence goes on along the minus strand of NW_026623794.1, from coordinate 252,294 downwards.
AATGCACTTGGTACTGAACAGGAGGTAATTCCATCAGCTTGATTTCACTGACAGCTTTTCATGTGTAAGAGGAATCAGCAGCACACGTTTCAAGTGCTGGGCAGGTATTTTTTTTTTTTAATAGTGCATTCTAATGTTGTTTTGGCTGCCTTCCARCCCAGGATTTTGTTAGATATTTGATATTTTTGGAAAAAATCTTGACCAAATCTCCACCCCCAAATCACAAAGGTACTGTGACCACCTGCTCCCTCCCATGGTGGCTTTGCTAAGGTGGTCTGAAAGGGCACTGAGCTGCAAATTTTAGTTAAATTGTGCTGGAAGGAGGGTGAGATGGTCCTGTCAGATCCTCAGGGGAGGACAAAGGAAGGCTTGTCCTGGAAATGCATCACCAGCTTTAACTGATTCCAGAAAACCAAAGTTTCTCTCTTAAAGTTTCTATCTCAAAGTTTCTATGAAAACCTGTTTTCTTTTGAGTGTTTCCCTTCTTTAATTTGAGATATAATATTCTGGATGATCTAAATCCCAGGGATTTCCTGCTGGACCTGTTGCAAGCCCTGAGCTCCTCACTCCATCAAGGCAGTGCAACAGGAGGTTTTTCTTTCTGCACATTTATTCCTCCTCAGCTGTCGCTGCTGAGATCAAGGCTTGGCTCCTCAGCTGCTATCAGCTGGCCCTGGTTTTAATGAAATACCATCTAATTATATCAGCTCCACAATGCTTTATTCTTCCAGGGTTTGGAACAAAGAGCTGCCTGACCATGAAAGAACAAAATTCTTGTTGTTGCTGCAGCGATGTGGAGGGATCACATTTGCTGGAGGAATTCGAGTGGAGCAGTGATCTTGAAAATAACCCCACCAGAGGGGCTGAGAAATTACCTTCCTAATGGTAAGATGTCATAAAGAAAATGAGTTGTTGGGAGGTTGTGTTCTTATCTCAAGATTATCACTGAGACCAAGTCAAAACAAATTATCTTGGTGTGTGTGACAGAGGAGGATGCACTGCTGGAGTTATCATCGTTTCATCTTCCTGTAGCAACTGATTCCTCTAAAAATAATTGTGATCAAATAGCCTGTGCTGCTGGTGGACTTTCTGAGCAAGTGCAGGGATCTTTGCAAAGTGTAAAAAATTCAACTTGCTAAATTACACGTGAAATAATTTTGCAGTTTCAGTGAAATTGAGGGAGCTACGTGATTTGTGCCTGAAAAAAGAAAAAAAAAAAACAAAAAAAAAGTATCCTGTTGCTAAAACAAGATGTAGCTACACATGCACACAGGGAACTTTTGCCACTGCAGTGTGCAGTCGCACACAGACCCACTGGAGTGCATAAAAAACTATGAACAGCTTGATTGTATACTGAAGAGTCTCTTCTGGGAATTCATTTTTTATTTATTTAGCCTAATTTTGATCTGTATGGATGTTTTGACATCTCAACTTGAGCTCTTTTCCTSTTGGATGGCTAATTTTTCAATCAGATAATATAAAAAAAAACCCCACCAAACCACCTGAGAAAGTAAGAGARCAAGCCACAAGGCATTTTAAGCATGTGACAGCCTGAAATAGAAATTAAAATACTAATAGAGGCCCTCTTGGGAGAGTGTTAGAGCTAGGAGTGTATCCTGGCAGGCTGTGGATTGCTCTGCCCCAGGAGACACCAGGATTCTCCCCAATTTGGATGCTTTGCCAATGGATTCTGAGGAGTTGTTTCAGTTCTGCCTCCTTGTCTGATGGGAGGGATACCCTGGAGCATTGTGAGATCTGTKAATAAAAGCTGCTTCAGGAGGGAAATGGTGGCATTTTAGGTTTTGCTTTGGAGAATAATTCATACTCTTGGTTGGAGAAACTTGGAATTTTAAGAATATTCTGTATGGGARGGTCTGAAATGCTGGGGCTTGGGGTGTGTACCTTAATCATGAAATCCTTCAAACTCAGCAGGGAATCTCCTGATTCCTTTGGGCTGGGCTGGAATTGTCCCTTGCCCTGTGCTTTGGGCTCCTTGCCCAGTTCTGGGGGTCACCCCAGTGCTGCTGGAACCCTGCAGAGGTTACAGCTCTGTGCWGTTCCTGCTGCACAGCCCTGAGCTCAAATTAACCCCTTCCAGCCYGAATGGGCCCATCTCTGGCTCCATCTCTCAGTTTTTGTTTTGCTCAGCTCTTGTTTTGCCCAGGGAGGTGGGGAGGTTTTGGGGTCTCTCCACCCTTTCCCATCAGCAGGATRAGCTTTCCTGGAACTCTTTCATTGTCACTGATTTCCACTCTGCTGGTTCTACCCTCGCTTTTGTTTCCCTGAGGGCTTTTTTAAYACAGTCTCCCTCCAGGACTGTCCTTTTGATTTGTTGCAATAGTACATTTTAGTGATTAGATGTGGCTATTTTGCATTTCTTGTTGAAGGTTGGGSTAAAGCAGCCRTGCTGTTCTAAGGGAGGGATGATCYAYGAGCTTGGGAACRGGTCAGGGTGCTGGGGATTGGTTTGTTTGTTGTGCCCATTATTCCTTGTCAGGCCTTGGGCTTCTCCARCTCTTGAGACAATTTAGGTGTTTGAGCTGGAGGCAGAATTGCCATGGACTCCCTTGGAAGTCAGCCCGAATTGCCTTTGGGTTTGTTTAGTTGAGAGACCAGCGTGGTTTTYCATGTACAGTTGGTGTGAGAAGATTTGATTTTTCTGCTCTGTCTCTCCAGAGAGGGAATCTTTGAGTGTTTGGGGTTGGTACAGAGCCTGCAGCAAGCAAGCAGTGTCCTCAGGTGAAACACAGCTCAGAATAGGGTGGGGATAACATCCCTGCACCTAAATTCCAGCAGTGAAAGGAGCTGCTCTCTCACCTCCCTGCTGGAAGATAAAACCCAGCACTGCCAGGAAATGTGTCMAGGTTGTGACTGTCAGGTGGGCTGCAAACATCAATGTCAGACTGCAAAGTGAAAGTGGTTTCAAGTGMAGGCTTTGTCCTTCTCGGGTTCTTTGAAGATCGAGGTAACTTAAAAAGGAGGGGGGGAAAAAAGGGTTTCCATGGAAATTTTTGAAGCCAGAGGAGTGAATATTGGTGTTGGCTTTGTTCTGTGTTCTTCACAGCTGATAGAAGTCACAGTGTAAATGGACTTAACTGCTGAGTGACCTTTGACAAAGCCAGATAGGAAGTCTTTGTTGTTGTTGTCAGTGATGGTAATTTCCTTTTTTTTTTTTTTTCAAGGTAAGAAGTCTTTTTCAGTGAGGTGATTCACTAGTTTTAACTGAAACTTGGAGACAGAGACATGGTGACAAGATAGTGATTGCAGTGAGTAACAAGGCTCAGTCAATTATTGACCAGCCCATCTCAGCACCTTTGTTTTCCTTGCTGACAAAATATCACAACCTTTATCCAAAGAGCTGAGCCGGCAGGAGCCCAGCATTGCTCATTCTGCATGTCACTGTGAGAAATGAGCCTTTTCTTGTTATAAAGCCAATTGAATTCTCCCCTTGCAAAGTTCTTCCCATTATCTTTTGGATTAGCACTCCGTCCGTGGCTGTCTGCTCTGATTTCTGTCCTCCCTCCTAGGAAAACATGCAGAAGAGGCACAAGGCAGTGCAGTGGTGTTTTCTGAGGTGTTTTACAGGAACATCTCTCTGTTTTACAGGACACCCTGGCAAGGCCAGCTGGAGCAGGGTTAGGATGGCCCAGATCTCATCCTGAGCCCTTCAGACACCACTGCCATGCACACAATGCTAATGTGTCAACTCCTAATTCTGAATCCTCCTTCAGGTGGCATTTCTGGTGCTGGTGCTGGTGCTAATCACTCCAAGAGCTCGTGGGCTTTGCAGTGACAGTGGCTGCAAAGCTCTGCTGTGCTCACGTTTCGAGGAGGGAGACATTGGTGCTGGAAGGCACTAAAACACAAATGCTCTGTGCTGAATTGAACCTGGGTGGACACAAGGTACCCACCAAAACTGCTCTATTTTCCTCTCCTCAGCTGGACAGGGGAGGCAAAATMCAACAAAAATMTTGATGGTTGAGAGAARGGCAGGGAGAGATCGATCAACAATTATTGTTACAGGCAAAGCAGTCTCACCCTGGGTAAACAMGTTTGATTTTTGGCCAACCAAACCAGAGAAGGATAATGAGAAATAAAATCAAAACTTAAAGATGCCTTATTCTGCTTCCAGAGTGGCACAGGGGACAGGGTCCTTTACCAGGGACTGCAGGGAATTCTCTGCTCTGACATTGGAGCATCTCTCACCCCTCTCTGAGTGACCTGAGTGTCTCCTCTCTTGAGGAGAGGAAAAAGAACTGAGCCTCAAAGAGGTGAGAGACACAGCAGGAGCAACCTCTTCAGAAGCTTTGGATAAAAAAGGCTGTGGAAAATAATTTTCCCTTTCCTGTGCTCTCCATTCCCAGCGTTCAAAGGGCAGGGGCAGCTCTGATTGCTGCTGGGGGGATTCTCCAAAAGTGCCATTCTTTCAGCTTGKGCAGGGTAATGCCAACAGAGGGAAAACTTACCCTGGATGCTGAATATTCACATTGGCGTTCTTGAAACCCAAGCTGAACTTTTATTTAGTCTGAGTCATGATTCAAAAAATAAAATATGCATGGCTCACAGTTGTGAGGAAAAGCAGCAGAAATGGCTTTTTGGCACAAACATATGCGAGCCATATTTCTCTAGAAGTAATTTCCCATGGAAATGTAACCTCTGAAGGACACTGAAGTTAAATTAAACTGTAGGTTTTGTAACATAAGATGCTATTGTCAGTCTGGYGAGTCTGGCAGCCATGGAGGAGTAACACAATACGAAAGAAATGGTACACCCGTATTTAGAGCTAAAAACAAGGAGCTTTTCCCAGAGTCTGCATTAGCCTTGCCATCCCTTTGTGACTGTGGCCATGTCATTTAATCCCGTGGCCTCGTCTGAAAATGGCTGTGAAATCAGTACCATATGTAGCCAGGGGAATAAATCCCAGTGAGGGGAGATCAMATTGTGCTCAAGGAGGAGTGTGCACATCTGAAGGAGCTGTGGGTTTGCCCGTGGGTGAGTGGGCACATGGTGAGGTGAGGGAGCCCATGGCATCTCTGTGCACTGTACAGAAGGTACAGGAGCCCTGGGGATGCCCCAGTGACATCCCAGTGGTGATGAACTGGGACTGGTGAGTGCTGGGGGCTGCAGTGCCAGCCAGATGTGCCTCTGCTAATAATAACAGGAGCTGCCCTACGAGCAAAGCTCCATCTGGGTTATTCATGTGAGCACAGGGAACGGGCTCCTCTCCTCCAGGACAGCTTATGTAATCRCATCAGCAATCAAATATGCAGTTTGGATTTCACCTTTTTTCTSAACATCTGGCTGTTCACGTTTTAGGCCTGCTGATTTCGTGGGGATCCTGGTTAGAAATAGGTTTTCTGTGCGTGCAAGTGTGGAAAACAAATGCTGAAAGGTTGCCCAGACAGCGACCTTGGAATTAATTTTCAAGTTTGAGTGAATATCTTTATATTTCCTCAAAGTTTTCATAAGAGTGGTGCTGTGGTGTGACCTCTCCAGCCCTAACTCAGTGCTTATTTTACAGAGTCCCTCTTTGCTCTAATGCTGCACTGCTTTGAAATCAGCAGAGAGGAGGGCACTGGAGCCCTGCAATGAGATGAGACCTAAAGCTGGTGGAATCCACAAAGAGAGGATCCAGTTGGGCTTTGGAGGGAGCTGGTGAAGGCTCTGGCAGGGCTGTAGTGTCTTCACAGGGTTTGAATTTCCTCTCTTGGCTGTTCTCAGACAGTGTGAACTGCTCACCTCTGGTGCACGTTGCTCATCTCCTGTTTTCCACCAGGCAAACAAAGCTCGGGACCAGTTCTGCTGGAGAATTGTCAGAAAAGTGATTGCAGTTTTTAATTTTCTTGCCTTGCTGGCTGAGGTCCATGCTGGCAGATCCTTCAGAAGCTTTTTGGTGTTGGAGATTCCTCTCCATGGGTGTTCTGAGTGTCTGCTGCATCCCCATCCTCACCATCCCCATCCTCACCATCCTCATCCTCACCATCCCCTTCTCCAGGCAGCAAAAATCAATGGGATTTTATGTCCCAGCAGCAGCATGGGAACATAAAGAAAGGTTTCACGGGCTTGTTCTTGCTGGGTTTGAGTCCAGGGACTTTGAAGAAATAAGATAAATGTGATAGTCTGTTCCTTCAAAGTCCCCACAGCATTTCTAACTGTTTCTAATCGTTGTTGTAGATAATAAATACAATACATGCACCCATGCACATAAAACAGCGTTATTTTGTGCTTAGTCCATGTGTTTCATGTACAAAGCTGGATGGAGGCCAGATCAGTAAATGACTCTCATTTTTAATGGAAATCAGAAACACAACAGATGTACTGTACACTGAAAAGAGTTAAAAATAGCTGTTTGAGATCTCGGGGCTTGCCTTTTAACAAAATACATGATCTAGAGCAGTGGTGGTTTAGCATATGGAGGCTTTTACATCCAAATTTTGGAGAGTTTGCCAGGCCTGTGCAGGGAGGTCTTGAAGTTAATGGCAAGTTTCATAGCCAGGATTTCTGCTAACATCTTAACTCTCTCCATGGTCAAACCCCTGACTGCTGTGAAACTCTTTATCATCTTTTTTATTGTAGTAATTTTTGTGAAAAGATACACAAATGCCCAATAGAATTTGGTTCCTGTCCCTACCCTGCTCAGGAGCTGGGAATTTTCATTTTGTTTATATCTGGACAAATTGAGATGTTGATTCTGGGTCACAGCAAAATATTTTTAATGCTGGTGCCTCTTTCTTATGCCTGGTACCACTTCTTATTACAAACCAGAATAATTAGTGCAGCTGCATTTGGCAAAACTGGAATAATTCCAATGTGCTGGTAACTCCAGACTGACTGCAATCCTTGGGAGAAAAGAGTTAAATGCTCTTTAAGAGTTAAATGCTGTCCCAAAGTGTGCATCTTCAGCGTGCCAGGCCTCAAATGAYTGGGGAGCCTTTATGTAAATCATTTTGGAAATACACATTTGTAAGCTGGTGCAAAGAAAATATTTTCTTATGRATGTTATTTAGTGGCAGAGCTTCATCTCCACATCACACTCACCCTTTAATGCACAACAGCTTTTCGTAGTCTCCATGTCAGATGCTCTGTGTAGACTCAGAAATAAGTTTTAGACAGCAAATTACCCAAGCTACCTGAAAGTCTGATTTTTTTTTTTAAAGAGAATTTTACCTATTTCTGCTGACTTCCGTACAGGGTGTTTTTGATTCAACACGCTTTTCTTGTTTAAAGAAGACCTTGTTTTCCCAGAGTGCTAAAAAAAGCCCTTTGAAACACCATGAGACTCCAGTGAYGAGCTATGCTGGAGAAACCAATATTCTATATTTCATCATTTGTCTGGTGTCCTTGCCAAACTTCTAATTTAGCAGCGCACAGTAGTGCACCAAAGTGAGTCATGAATTCTTCAGTGTAATTACCACGCAGTGCAAACCCCAGGCTGCAGAAGTCTGAACCTTTTCCTGTCTGTCGTTTTTTTCCCTTTTCCAATACCATATGCTGTGCAGGAAAGCTGTGCCTTGCATCACAGCTTCAGCCCTGCTCTGAGCAGATATGATTAAAGGCTGCATTTTGTGTTAGTAACTAATAGTCCTTTACTGT
>NW_026623794.1:241488-244616 GCF_030028575.1 Malurus melanocephalus | reverse complement strand
AAGAGAAGAGAAGAGAAGAGAAGAGAAGAGAAGAGAAGAGAAGAGAAGAGAAGAGAAGAGAAGAGAAGAGAAGAGAAGAGAAGAGAAGAGAAGAGCTAAAATGTGTTAATATGTTAAACACTATCGGTGTTTGAATTATTCCTGCTCCCTGCCTGTGTTATGGGATGGTTTTAGCACAGGTTTTACCAGAGACAGAGCTGGAGGATTTTCCTCTTTCAGCTGCTGGCAGGATGGTCACTGTTCAGTGGCATTTTGTTTCTACGTGTTGTGAAAAGCTGTTTCCTGAGCAATTAGCTGCAAAATTCTGCTTCCTGCAGAAGGCACAGGAAAATGTGGTTGCATTTGTGAAGGCACAGTTACATTTCTGCTGCATGAGCGCTGCTACAGAAATACTGCCAATGCAAGGTCCAGCCACCTGACCTTCCCACCTCCTTCTTAATATTTCTTGAATATTTCTTGAATATTTCTTAGCATTCCCCTATTTGCTAAGAAATATGCCTTTCAGACCAAGGCCTGCTCATGAGCTGTAAATGAAAGATAATAATTTCCTAACGGTGACCATGGAAAACACAATGACAAAAGATGTTACAAACTCCCCTTGTAATTCTGGAAATTTTTTTCCTCTCCTTTCCAGTTGGCATTTTGTTTGCTGTATCCTCTGTTTCTGGCTCAGCCCTGTGCTTGTTTCATGCTTGGATAAAAGCATTTAAGGCAAAGGCCTTGCTCGTGTGAGAGGGGCTGTGGAGATGCAGAGCACTCTCAGTTCTCTGCCCACACTCCTCTCACAGCTCTCAATCACCCTTTTCCAGTAATTGCATTAACTAAATGCAATAGTCTGACAAATTCCCAGATGTGTCATTTTTTTTTTTATAGGAACACACTGTGGTGAGAAGTTAATTCTACATCCACGCTGAATTACTTGGGTTGGTTTGCTTTTTCTTTTCCCCCTCAAATGCTCTATTTCAGTTCTGCAGTGTAAGAGATTATMCAGAGGTGAAACTACTGTGTCATTGTGGGCACAATATTCCTTTGCTTGGCAGTTGAATAATTGTCATGGTTTTACTTGGTCCGATTTTTGGTGGTGGGAAAAATCAGGTTTAAACCCAATTTAACCCATTATTAAATTAAATTTCTAAGGAGGGGAATAGCTCAGGTTATGGAGATTTTAGTCTTTTCCAATGTGTGATCTGCTCTCTTGACTTGCTGCAGCATTAAAATGTTTCTCCCAATTAATTTGTTTTGTACTTCCACAGATGCACAAAAAAAAGTGCAAAAAGTAAGTAAAAACTCTTTCTAAAAGAATGTGGGCACTSTTTTATTCAAGCCTAAGCTTGAATRTGTATCAGGAGGAGAAAATAGCAGGTGAGAGAATASTCATGGCTCGAAAAACAACATCATGATGTGCTGTGATCACCGGGGCAGGTGAACACCTCGGGGATTTGCAGTGTTTTGGGTGGAAAATTTAGCCAGGAAAGGGCTGGTGCCACAGATGAGGCGTGGTGGATTAAATCCAACAGGACACTCCAGGCCCTGGGACAGCACCAACAAACCCTGAGCCACTCTCTGTGATTGGAGATGGGCTCAGCCCCAGCGCTGCATCGCTCTGATTTTTGTCAATTAAATCCTGATGCAATTAGATGAAGCCCTTGCTCTGTGCACTTGACACTGCAAGATGCTGAGGAGGCTGGCCCTGCTCCAGAAAAGCACTTAAATAATTCCATTCGTTTAAATGGCTCTACCTGGGTGCTTAAAATGCAGCGTGCACTTAAGTGCTCTGCTGGGTGGGTGCCAGGGTGTGATGGGTGGCAAGATCAGATTTTCACTGAGCACCACCAAAATGTCTCTTTGGTTTTTTCATCCAGGGGCACTGTGAGGTTTCCTTTATTACCTCTTTAGGTCGGCTCTCGAGGYTGTGATTTTGATAAAAATAAGTGGYAAAYGAAAGAAATCACCCCCCAAAAGTGCTTTTTAAAAAATTTTACAATGCACTCGGACAGAACTGTCCAGAGCWTTGCTGAGCAGAGCCATTGCAGTGAACAGCTCTGAAGGGTTAGAGGGAATTAAATACAGAGACATGATGCCTTGTAACCAGGGAATGGTTTTTTGGGAGCAGTTGAAGACCATTTTTTGAGATGGCTGATGTTCTTGACAGAGTGAAGGCCACAGAGCCAGATGGCTAATGACATCTAATGACATTCTTGGATTAAATGGAGCTATGGTCCGTGTGTAATTGTGATAAAAGTATATCATAAAATACTATAATTATAATCACGAGGTTTCTATGCTGTTCTTAAAACAATCCCAAGGCACTGTTAATTCAGAATTAAGCACATCCACCAAATCTTGAAATTTAGGGTTGTACAGGTGCAAGACTGTGTGGAGAAATTTGAGCTGATTTACCCTAAATTAAAGAAAATGGTGTTCTCTTGGTTCATCTGCCTCTTTAAACCACCTCCACCATCTATTCCCCRGTGTCCTAAGCTCTCTGTTTCAGGACACAACAGTATTTACCATTAGAAAGCATTTCCTGATGTCTGAATTGAATTTCCCTCGCTGTAATTTTATCTCATTATTCCTTGTCTGACTTGCTGTGCACATGAAGAACAGATAATTCCCTTCCCATCTGCAGCATCCTCTTACAGCAGTCTCAGGGCAGTGCTGAGYTGCTCTTCCTCCTGTGATTCCTCCTGATTGTTTCTTTTTTTTTCCCATTTCTATCTTTCTGTCTCCCAACAATGGAGGCTCAGTGCTCAGGCTGACTTTTGGTTCTGGTGGGCACCAAATAAACCACACCAGCCCTGRTCTTTTATGAACCACACTGCAATTTCTGCAAGCTTTGACTGGTCAGCTCTTAGAGAGAGGCCAAGACCTTGAGGGGAGGTGTGAAACAGAAAAAAAGAAATCAAGAAACTCCTGAAAGCCTTCTGTGCTCCTTTAGCTCAAATCCAAGAAAGACTATTTCAGGCTTGGGAAGTTTCAGTTACATTCCAGTGATTGATTTTTATTTTTCTGCTAAAGATCATGTTTTCTTAGCAGCTTGGCACAGTTGATAACCTTATCTCAGCATTTGGGCACACTTCAGGTGCAGATTTTTTTCTCAGACAGCTCTACCATTATGAAAAACTTTT
>NW_026623794.1:123780-241426 GCF_030028575.1 Malurus melanocephalus | reverse complement strand
AAACATCAGGAATTCAGAGGGCATCTCTTGCATTGCACACGTTTACTGAGCAGCCCTTCCTCCCACGTCCTGGTGCCACCAAAACCGCGGGGAAAACCAAAAATCCTTTAACAACATTTTTAATGTTAGAAAGTCCAGGCATTACTTTATTTTCTGGCCAAGATGTGCCATAGAAATCATCTCATCCACACACAGCCCGGGTGTGCAGAGAGAATCATTCCATGACCCATGGATTTTACAAGATTTCCCCCCAAACTTTATCCAGTCAAGATCTACAGGACTTTATTGGTTCAGTGTTCATTGGTCCAACGTTGTGCAGTTCTCAGGGTTTGGGTTCCTGTTTGGATTTCTTTGCCTCCAGTGTTGAATCAAGTGCTTCTCATCTCTGTTTTCCCAGCCCAGGTGCCTTTGGCCACTCCAGGGGTGAGGTTTGGGGCTGATGTTCCATTGATGGCCTTTGGTGGTCCCTGATGGCCACTGCTGGCCCCTGATGCTCTTTATTTTTTATACCACCCCTGCTCTGTTGAAATATTCACCTCCTCAAGCCTCACCTGGTAGAACAATACCCTGCAAAAAAATTTTCGCACCTTCCCCCCAGGACAAAGACCAACAAGATCTTTGACTGAAGCTCCATAAAAACATTTTTAAACGGCTCTATTTCCCACCACTGCTCTTTTTGCCATTGCCAAGGAAGCTGGAGCAGCCCAGCCCTGCCTTCCCCCAGCTCTGATAACGCTGTCGTGGTGACAGATGATACTCACAAAGCCACTTCAATTTCCCCTCTCCCAGAAGGCTCCGTGCAGTTGTCACAACTCKTCAGCGGTCGGGGCCCAACCGTTTGCGGTCGGCGTAAAGATATTTTTTTCTGTTACAGAATTTGGCGTSTTTAAAAAGGATCTGGGTGGCTGTGATTATTGAGATGTAATCAAAKGCATTAAGGCAGCTATTTCCTTCGCCATTAATAATGAGAATGTTGGCAATATAATCTCCCCTCCGTTCTCTTGTTTCACTTTTGTGGTGAGAAATGAAATGAAAGCAATCGGGAGCTCCAGGAGCCTTTTGGCACTGTGTATTTTTGTTGTCATAAAAATCATAAAGTAAGTACTTCTGTYGTGTATTTTTAGTTAAAACTTTTCCTGGAGAAAATCTGTCCTTTATCATAGCTCCTAAGTGTTTCCATAAATAAGAATTAGGTCCTTAATTCATCGAGATATTTTAGAAAGCTCTCCCTTAAACCACACTTCAGTGTGTCTGTCTCCTTCTCAGGTAATTTTCYTCGGTTTTAGTTTCCTATATGGTATATTTATTTGTTTACTAAAGCTTATACAATTTATTCTAAATCCTCCCAAGGAGTTAAGGGATTAGAAAATGWCGGGTTATAACAATAATTTGAGATCATGTTTAATACTTTAAATACTTTCCCACTACAGCAGGTTAAATAGTCACCAGCCTTTACCTTATAAAGCCTCATTTAAACCTAATGCTCAGAGAGAAAYGCTGTAGAAATTACCATTTAACACTCGTGTTTGACATGGGTTTATGATGTTTTCTCAGCTGAGGAAAATGAGAAAAACCGAGTTGAAACAGTTGAATTCCATTATCTTTGATGCTGCTCCTTTTCAAAACTGATGATCTTCTCACAGTTTGTCTAACGACTCCCCCAAGTTTGTTAACCTTTGTAATTATGACATTTAATTTTTCATCTATCTCTTTAATAATTTTTTTTGGTAGAATCAAGACAATTTCTTCATATTCTAGAGTAAGCACTGTGCTCCCACTAGAACCTGGAGCTTTAATTAGACCTCCAAGGCTGAGATCTTCTGCTCATTCTCTTCTGGTTCTTCTTATTATTTTTCCTCTCCCCAGATTTTTTCTGCATTATTATTTTTCCTCTCCCAAAAACACCAAACTGCCAGCTCTGCCTGTGATAGAGGGGCAAAGAAAAAGTGCTTTTTGTTAATTGTTGCATAGAAAATCAGCTGCAGCGCTGCAAGGAAGAATTTATCTTCCAGCTCTTTGGCTTGTACTTTAGTCACACTTTGTCAAGCAGACAATGCTCATCATTTATATATAAAATCCTTGCAGAGAACATCCAGGTGAGAAGAATACCTGTATAATGAAATAACAAGTCCTGGCATTTTCTAMAGAAGCAGCCAAATATTCAGCTGTGATCAGCTCTATTAAGAGGAGAAGCTGCTGGAAACAATAGTGTCCCAAATAATTGATGAGAGATGAGTTTGATCTCTGGCTGGTGGCTGAAATAAATTTCTCTTGTCTGCTCAGTCCACTGACTGCAGGTAAGAGCCCTGTGCAGTGATTATGGAAGTGAAATATTTTAGGCATTATGGAGTGTAGCAATTCTGCCAGTGAACTGGACAAAAATAGCTCCACAGGTGGATCCAYGGAAGGGGAAGTGCTTTTATTTGAAGTCCCCATTAAATTAGGGAGCTGTTATTTTTGTTTCCCATCCCTTGCAGCTAACAGTGAAGTAAAATGGTATTTTGGGGATATTGTCTCGTCCAGCCTTTTCATCAGCACCTCAGGTGCTGAGGCAGGGCAAGGAGATGGAGAGAATTGGCAGAATTGTTGGGCAGGAGAAGAGAGAAGGTCAGGAACTGCTGAAAAGGAGGGGAGGGAAAGCTCCAAATGGGGTTTGCTTTAACACATCCATGGTGTTCATGGCTTGGGTGTCCTCTCTGCCAGCACAGGGATGGTCCAGCAGGGCAGAGAYTGGRCATGGGAAGGACCCTGCCAGAGAGGGTGCCCACACAGCCAGGGCTGTCAGAAGGTATCAATGCTCTGCTCTAATTCTGCCAGGTTGGGGTTTTTTTGAGGACATCATGGCTGCAGCCCAGTTTCCCCAATATCTTGTAGAGTTCTGGGCAGAGCAAGCCCCGCTGCCTTTCAGCAGGGAATTATAAGGCTAGAAAATACTATTGTGTCCAAAGATATAAGGCTAGAAAACACTATTATGGCCAAAGATATAAGGCTAAAAAATACTATTGTGGCCAAAGATATAAGGCTAGAAAACACTACTATGGCCAAAGACAGCAGCTGTTAATAACGCCTTTAATCTGTGCAAGAAAATGAGTAAATAACAGCATTGTCCTACCAAACTGCTACGTTTAATGTTTCATTAATGTTTTGAGAATGCTGATTGTTATTTTTCCATAATTGAGCATTCTGGGCTCTCCTTTTCCTCGGAGTTCTTCCCAGATGGGGTGGAACATCCCAGAGACTGAGGAGTGTCAGGGCCATCATTGTGTCTCTGGAGTTAATGCAGGAGTTGTCAAACACTGCCTGTTTGCTGCCCAAAAGCTCTGTGTTAGCACCAGGCTGTGAAATGCAGCATTCATCACCAGCGAGTTTTATTTAAAAAGATCATTTAGTACCTGTCAAGGATGCTGTAATATTTTTTTGGCCCAAGAATTTAAGTGGGAAGATGTGTGTGTGTGTGTGTGAGCGTCTCCACTTCTGATTAATTGTAATCTCACATAATGCACTCCTCAGCCTGACATTTTTTCAGTAAGGGGTAGGTTGGTTGATTCCTGAAATTAATTATAATTCAGATTTTGGAGTGTGAAAAACGGATACAGGGCTTTCTATAAACCTTTTAGACAYAGCCAGAATTTGGACTGATTTATTATGCACTTCTACTATGCTCTGCTGCTCATGTAATGAAATCTTTAGGAATTTATTGCAAGAAAATGTCTCCTTTTCACAAATTTGATGCAAGGAGAAGATGGAATTGGTATTTTAATTGCATTTTGATGAGGAAAAACAAAACCACTCAAGGCTTTGTCCCTTTGTACACCTATGAATTGAGTCTCTGGTGTTCCTAACTCTGAGTAAGAGGAACTTATATCTGCATTGATGCCTGTGTAAAACTTTTAAAAACTAAGAAATGCTGGGTTAGTTTATGCCATTCCTTGCAGGAATAAATTAGCAAAGTCAAAATGCTTCCYGATGCTTCAGCAGGAGAGGGTTTTGTTGGTTCTCTTTTAGGAGTTACCTTTATTAATGCATTTCTTCAGAAAGATTGAGAGGTCTCTAAGTTCTCCTGAAACAACAGAGATAYTGACTTTTGAATTTTAACTCATGCCCCAACCAAAGGTCTGCCCTGGAGATGATGTTTGGGAATGACAGCCATCGAACCATTGCTGGCTGTTGTTTTCATCTGAATCCCCTTTCCTGTGCAAACACGGTGAATTTTATCACATTTAACTATCTTTAACATTTATGAAGTTTCCTGAGGAATCCAATAGCACCTGCACGCTCAGAAATCCAGAAAAAGGGGTTAAAAAATACGGTGAGCTGCTGTCTGGGCTGTTTTAGAACAACCCAGATGTGTGATTTGGATCTGAAGGAAGGTTTGTAGCAGTGTGATTTGGATCTGTAGGAAGGTTTGTAGCAGTGTGATTTGGATCTGTAGGAAGGTTTGTAGCAGTGTGATTTAGATCTAAAGGAAGGTTTGCAGCAGTGTGATTTGGATCTGTAGGAAGGTTTGTAGCAGTGTGATGGGTATCTGGGTATCTCCCTCGGGTATCAGGGCTGCCTGGCAGCAGATTGCAACCGAGGAACAATGGGGTTTTTTCATTTAGCTCTTCCCTGTTGGCTAAGAGAGATAAGGAAACCTCCTCCCCTACTTGAGTCATTCGGTAGATAAGATAAACATCAATATATGAGATAAAATTTAAGTGCAGAAGGAACTTGCAAGAGCTGTTTTATAGAAAAAAAAAAGGCTTAGCGGGCGCTAGGTTTTAAAAAATAAAATAAACTTGGGTTTGTGCTGTGTGATAGCAAAAGCAAAGCGCAGAGGTTGGCTGGGTGCATTTTCTGTTGGAGGTTGGATTGCAGCCAAGGCATCATGTGCAGRTTGGGATTCTCCCCTCCGGAGCTTTTGGAGCAGGCCAGGTCCCGTTGTTTGCTCTCTGACAGCTTTCATGGCACGTTAACACAGGTGGCAATCATTCCCCAAACTGCTGACCCCAGTTGTGTCTCGTGTGGATGAGTGTTTATTGGATTTCCTTCCTGCACTGAGCTCAAAAAGGCCTTTTGTAGGTTTGTCATTGCTGAGCCTTACCTGGAGTGCAGCATCCATCAGCAACCCCAAACCAAACAGGGGTTTTTCTTTTCTAGGAACACTGACAGAGCAAGAGGAATTGTCCATTTTTCCCCCCTTAAAGAACTTATTTCCATTTTCTCTTAATTATCTGCACCACTGGTTTCTGCCTGAGYGCTGGTTTTGGYTGGGRTGGAGTTAATTTTCATCACAGGAGCTGCTCTGAGGCTGTGCTTGAGATTTTGCTGSAATGGTGGTGGTGACTCAGGGAGGTTTTTGTTATTTCTGAGCAGAGRTTACAGAGTCAAAGCCTCTCCTGGTCCTCACYCCACMCAGCAGACAGGAGCAYGGGGGTGGACAAGGGACACAGSCAGGACAGMTGACCCCAAGTGACCCARGGGATATCCCAGAGCATGTGATGATGGCCCACGCTTAAAGCTGGGCTAAGAAAGAAAAAAATGGGGTACACAGGTTCAGAATGATGGCATTTSCCTTCCCAAATCACTGTTACATGTGGTGGAGCATGGCTGAACCTGCCTGCCCATGGGAAGGGGTGAATGAATTCCTTCTTTAGCTTTGCTTGTGCATGTGGCTTTTGCTTTACCTATTAAACTGACATATTTTTTTTTTTTTTATTTTTTTACTTATTTTACCTTTCTCCTTCTGTCCCCATCCCACGAGGGCAGAGTGAGTGAGCAGCTGCTTGGGGATGCATTTCTGCCCAGGGTTAACCCACAGCAGCACATTATCTACCTCAGTGGCTCTCATGAATAAAGATTCCAGGGATTGTGCTAACACATTTCCCCTTGCTCTGCGCTTTGCCARTGCTCTGAGAGCACACAAATATGGGTCAGATTATACATTACATTCTGAGTTTGCATGATCAGCTCTGACTGAGGCACCCAGGGACAAATAACCCAAATAAAGGCCTCWATTCCTGCAGGAACGTGGTTGTAGTACACTGCTCATTATGTGAGTGCTTGAGTACCTAACCCTTTGTGATTAAAGATATGCAAAATGTAATTTAGGTGTTCCCTTCTCTGCTATCTCAGGGAAYATTTCCCTGCTGGGTGAATAAATTYCTTAGCTTGAATAATGCAGTTACAATTTTCATGTTGTCCAAGTTGGTGAGGTTTTCTCTACCACCCTCACCTTTAGGTGCATTGCAGGTTCTGTAGAGGAGAATTGTACCCTGAAACCTGGGGTGAATTTCAGAGGAAAAATATCTTAMCATTAACTAGATTTAAACAGAATATTGGAGCACATACAAAAAGCTGTTTTAAGCAGCTCTATTTGGCGCCCTTGATAAAAAAATGCCCAAAGAACCWGTAAGAGCAAAAAGCACATGAACCAAAAGGCTCTTCCATACTGAACAAAGCTTGACTGAGGCAGAGAGCTGAGCAGGAAAGATTTTCTGCTCTTGGTTGGGTTGGATGTGCTGCATTTTAGCTGTGTCTGTGTGCTGGAGTCCCCTGCTGCAAGAAATCTGGGCTGGCAGCAGATAATTAATGAGGATGAAAGTGAGAATTAAAAAGAAAGATATTCAGGGCTGATCATCAGGTATCTTCCAATATGGATTGTAATAGAAAGTGGCAGAATATGCTGGCAATAAAATGCAAAGATGAAGTGCATTCATTTAATCAATTAGGATCGATTAGTGGAATCAAAGGTACAGTATGGGTAGCAGCTAATGCAGAGGTTAAAGCATTTTATCACCAGTAATTATAAAATTGGCTCACTTTTCTGTTTCAAATCCTCATGTTTGCAGTAAGGATCATAAATAATAAAATGATATCATGATTTAATATTTATCACCCGTCTTAGTTACTTGAGTAAAATAGTACTGTACTTAAAACCATGACTTTTTCTCTCTAATTCCAAACAGCCAATTTCCATCACCTTTTTGTGACCTCTCTTTAAACCTGTTTCGTAACAGTATCCACCCATGATTTCTTTCAATGAAATGAAAAATGATCAGAGTTACAGATATTTGCTTTGTCAAAACCAGTCTTTTTTTTTTTTTTCCAAATGCTTGCCCTCACTTTACCACTTCACAGAAGTATAATTTTTCCACAACTCCCTCTGTTTTAATTTTGGAGGAAAGCCTTAACAGAGACATGCTTACACAGCAACAACATCTTTTTGCTGTGAGAGTTTGTGCTCTTAGAGAGCTCTCCTGACAAATGAATTCTTTTCTGGGTGTGAGCTGTGTTTCCCTTAGGGGTGTGTGCAGTCCAGTTGTGGCAGAATATCCTCTCTAATGCAAGCCAGGCTTGGGGACAGGGACAGGGACACTTCATAACAAGCATCTCTTTAAAGCTTTTCCCATCCTTCTGGCCTGATTAAATAAGAAGAGTTTTTGGCTTGCAGAGAAAGATGTTTCCAAATGACTCTTGGCTTTCAAACCTGGGCTCCTCCCTGCTCCGAGGGTGCTGATTTAAATGCAATTATGGAATTGTATTAAATGCAGCTGAAAAAACACAGGAGGTTTCTCAAGCAAGGCGCCTTTTCCACCTGCACACACAGAATATTTCACACATACCCTTTTCCTGTGTTAGCTCCAAGAGAGGAACATTTCTGTCCTGAGTGCTGCTTTTCCCCAGCTTTGTGCTGATGAGGAAGGTCTCTGATAAAATGGGTCCATAATTCATTTGGACCAATAAAAGACATTATCTATATGCATATATCATCTTTACTCAAGAAAAAGGRAGGAGTTTTGCACACTCCTATGTTTTCTAAGCCCTTCACATGCAATATTTTTTTTGCATAGTGCTGTTTCCTTGGATCCTGATCCTCTGAGGGCAGAAATCTGCCTCCCATCTTTGAAGCCTGAGTAAGGCAGGAGGAGCTTCACCCTGATCCAGTAAATACAGCAAAACCAACAGTGGAAAACAAGCTGTCAGCCTCCAATTACTGTGGGACCAGAACTGCAGTGCTCTTTTGTTTTGTGTGGTGTTCAGACTTGAGCCTCCTCAGAGGAAAGTTTATTTAAGTTCAAGACCCAACCCAGAGAATTATATATTCTGTCTTCCAGAAAGCAGGATAGTTCCTGACRCATTATAAACCATTAGTGTGAGATTTTGAGGTGAGCTTTTCTCTACTTTTCTATTTAAAATCCATAAAAMTGAGTTTTTCCCACCCACTCAAGCTGATAAAGCACAAAACCACAAAAAACTTGTAAATAAAACATGAGGCAGAGGAATTCTCAATGTCATTGGGAGAAGGAAGASACAATAGCAAAATATGTAGCAGCCTAAAGCAAAACCCCACATGAACAGCAATTTGGACTCAATGCAGAGCAAAAAAAAAAAGCCGCCCCACCCTCCCCAAGGTAATTTGGGAGTTTTGTGAAACCCCATTGCACAATTGGTGTAGCAATTGAGATGGGCTTTTTTTTACTGAAGAGCTTCTGAGGTTCCTGCTCGTCTCCAAAAAGTCAATTTAAAATTTATCTGCCTCACGTGACAGCAAATATCTCTCATTTTAATTTTTGTTCAGGATGAGAGACGCCCAGCACTCCTGGAGTCCTGCAGTGAACTGCAGCTTGGCCAACTCAAATTTGATATCCCATCCTGCTGCAGAAAGGTTGTGTTGATGGAGCAGAGGAAGGAGAAAAAAAAATAGTGGGAAAAAGACACAGGCACATCTGCAAGAAAAAAAGAGCAAAACCTGCTTGTTCAGCTGATGGGTAGCTCTGATAACAAATTAATTAATTTTTCACAAATCAATTAATTGTTCACAGGGATGTTTGAGTATCTTTCTGTTGGGAACTGAATTCTACCAGAACCAAAACTGTTTGTGAAGGCACACTTGGTCATTTTGGTGTTGCTGTTGTTGTAGTGMAAACAAGAAAAGAGAGACAAAAAGATGAGGAAATTATAGCAGGATGGGTATGGTCCATGTCTGCGTTAGTAAAACAAGAAACTTCAATTTCCCTCGGGGGAATTTCAAATTATATTTTTCCTACTGTCATAGAAACTGTCAAAAATAAGAAGTAATTCATGCAGAAACCAAATGTTTTGATCAACGCAAAGCAGCTGTTTCCTCAAAAAATTTCTGTTGCCAGGAATTTTGAAATGTTGGTCTGTTCTAATGTGGAAGAGAAATTCATCTGAACATATCCCCCATGAAACAAGGTGTTCAGTTGTGACCTGGGGCTGCCATAAAATGCTTTTACTGATAAAATTCCAGTGGTTTGAGCATCATCAAGGATTGGGTGGATATGGCCTTAAGTCCTTTCATCATCATAGATTTTCTTCTGTTATATTGAAATAAATTTCAGTCTTTCCACCCCTCTTATCGAGGCAGAAATTATCAGGACTCAGAAGATCATGGAGCTGCAGGTGAAAATCAGAGAGGATCTAAAGATCTCAGGTAGAGCTGAATTACCAAAGAAACATAATTCTGCAGAAAGTAGGGTGAATTCTCTGCTCTGGGAACTGGGACATGGACTTTTGGGTGGGATTTTTTTCTGTGGAGTGGGCATGGTTCAGCACAGATAGAAAAATATCTTTATCTKATGATAAAGATGGGCATCTTTATCTTAACTGTCAAAATTGTGGAGAGGGAAAGTGCAAGGCATTAAGAAAAGCCCATCTGTCTAAAACAYACACTGAGTAAAATCCTAATCTGCCTTGTTGATTGGTACAAACATGTTTTCTTATTTTTCTTTCATCTGTATTGCAAAAAGAYGTAAGCATGGATGAATCCTACCCTTCAACATGCACGTAGAGCAATCAGGATTATGTTGTTCTCATACAAGTATGGAAATTAAATGAAATATTGCTCTTCTTTGTCTTGTTTCTTCAAGTAAGACAAAGCAGATGCTGCAGTGAGATCTTCTGTGTGATGTAACCTGTAAAATTGCTGTTGGCAGGTGGATGGGTGTGCCTGCATCACCTCCACAGGTAAAGACAGCTCTTGGGCTTTGTTCTCTGATTTGGAGCTCTGTGTGATCTCCAGGCCTGTGAGTGAGCTATGAGCCTTCATCCCCCAAAGCCAGGGGTCTGCAGACAGCTGGAAATTTGYTTTATTTTGTTTATTTAGACTCGTGTTTGTGAGTGTCTCAGTTCTCCTGGGAAGAGGGAAGGTGCATTTGGGAGCTGGCTCCAACTGAGACATCCACAGATCCATCCCTCCAGCTGAGCATCGCTGGCACAGCCCCACAGGAGCCCAGCAGGGACTCAGCTCCTCTTCCTCTGAAGTTTCTCCATGAAAAGGAGTGTTTGTGTTAAAGCTGTGATCACTCAGCCTGGAATTGTCCCTTGCAGTGGTGATTTTCCACAGCAGACATCCAGCAGGCCAGAGATAATGTTTAACCACATTGTTCCAGATTTGATTATGCTGTGATCTATTCTGGGAACGGGGAGCATCGTTTCAGTACATATTGATGAGGGTGGCCCTGTGCCCAACAGGAAGCATGACGTGGATGTGAGCCCTGCAAGGGCTTTGGATGAGCTGTGTGCTGTGGAGCGGGGCAGGGGGGATACTCATGGAAAAGAGGGATTTTTCCACTCTGCTGCTGCCTCCAGGTGAGAGCTGAGAAGCCCTGTGAGTGCAGACACGTGCCAGGCTGGGTGTGTGAGTGTGAGCAGCAGCATGGGGACACCCTCAGTGACAMCTTAGGAGCAGCCACTCTGATCCTGCTGTCACCACGGCTTTGGCTGTGGGTGCCCTCTGCACCCTGACCTGTTTATGAGCTCTATCCAAACACCACGAATTTGGGTTTTTTCCTCTCAGCAGTGCTGTGTGGCTGCAGGGCCACCATGGCTGCAGGGCCCATGTCCCTCTCCAGGTGTCCMATGTGCTRTGGGAGGTGGCTCAGAGCCCCGAGGCCACTGCAGGGTCCAGCCCTGCCACAGCCATGCACCCCTGACTGATTGAATGGACATTTTAGTCTCAGCCCAGCTCCTGTCTGTGCACCCCTGGCTGATACCATGGACATTTTATCCTCAGCCCAGCTCCTGTCTGTGCACCCCTGGCTGATACCATGGACATTTTAGTCTCAGCCCAGCTCCTGGCCGTGCACCCCTGACTGGTAAAATGGACATTCCAGCCTCAGGAGCTGTGCTGGCAGGTTCCTCCTGTCCTGTCCCACCCTTCCCACGGCCAGGAGCACAGATCAGGGTGCACAAGTAGGGACAGGAGGGTGCTGAGCTGCTCCATCCCCCAGCAAGCCCAGGAGCGGCCGTGATCACAGGGAACACGTCGGTGCCTGCACTGGGAGCTCRGATCTGCACAACGCCCAGAATCAGCCTCTGCATCTCATTCAGAGAAGTTTTCCAGGGCTGCATTTGTCAGATGTTTAGAAAATCCGTGGCAAATTTAGGAAGAATATCGTGGAGATCCCTGCCAGGGTTTGTGAMATGTCACCGAGTTTCAGGGGCTGGTTTATGACTCCTCTCAATGTTTTTTATTGTGTTTGATAGTAAGAGCAGGATTACAGTGTTAGTTKATGAATAAATAGATGCATCAGTAGGAATTAGAGAAAGGACTGTTGTTACTGGTGCAGGTCTGTCTCGGTTCTCAAACAGGAAATAATATTCGTTCTCAGAGCTGTAACCAAGCAAACAGTCTGGGTGCAAAGTTGCACTTGTTTTTATCAAGTAGCAATGTATTCTCTTAAAGGCAATCCCAAACAAATGCTCCCTGGGCATTCCCACGTGCATGAATTAGGAGGAAACAGTGCTGGAGATGTGGGAACACCCTGAGGCCCAATGGAGAAGGAAAAACCACACACTAGGGTTGTTGTCTGTGCTGGGAGGTTCTGCTCTTTTTTTACCACAATCTCCAGATTAAAATGTTTGCTCATGACCTGCAGCACTGTGCATCTGACTCTGCTCTTGCTGCTGTCTGTGGCAAGAGTACATTAGCAAAATTTGGCTGCTTTCCACTGGTGTGATCTTCCAAGCATTCACTTCTCTGTGAAAGGCTGGGAAAAGCAGAGTAGCCTCATAGGCTCCAGTGACCATTTCCAGCACAAAACCTGATGCAATTAAGCTCTGCTTGAGTCTGTTATAGTGGAATTTTCCTGCCAAAACTGGGCTCTGAGTGTGCTGTGGGCAGTGGGGATGCCTGGCTGGTCCTGCTGACTTGGAGAGGACAAAGGGAGTTCAGGATGTGTCTGTGCTGTGGGATGCAGCATCTCACATGGCCAGGGCAAGCAGAAGTGGCTTTAAGGGAGTGGAATGAGTTGCTGTGCTCACAGGGATGGCTCAAAGCAGTTTTTAGGGACTTTTGGCAAGAAGCATGACCAGCGTGGTGTCCTCAGCCATGGAGTGTGACAGTGAGGTGAATTCAGCTGGGGCTCAGTGTGGTTCTGTCCCCTTCCTCTGCACCAGAGTGTCCAGAGCAGTGCCCAGGCCATGTGGRGAGGCTGGAATGGACAATGGTCAGTGCCAGCCATGGACACGTTTCCCCCACASCTCTCAGATAATTTTCTGATCCTCCCCAGATCTTTGTTCACGCTCCCAAACCCCACTAGAGCCACTGGAGCTAAACAAGTCTCAGGGCAAGGCCTCCAGCAGTGACACAAATTATGTGAGGATTCAAACAAGTCCTAACCTGACATTTTTCAAAGTGAAATGCAGAACCTGCTGCTCGCTGATTGCTTTTGGCCTGCAACAGCAGCTGAAGCACAAACAGCATCGTTTGCCATGGATGATGACAAGGAGAGAAAAGAGAGGAATGGGGAASAAGTGAGGAAAAAAGAAGCATTGAATCAAATTATGGAGGAAAAAATATATTGCATTCCAATGGAGCCAAAGACCACGGTCTCTTTAAATGTTATTAAGTCAATAATTAAGTGAATTTGGAGTGTGAACTGTGTATCCACTTTAAATGGATTAATGATATGAGAATTCAGACAAAATTGCTGTGTTGATTTTATGTTAATGGCTTTTTGAATATAAGCTGAACTATTAACCAAGGATAAGTGGAACTAATGTGCCAGCATTACKACAGAAATATAATTGAAAGGATGGTCTACAATTTGTAAAGGGCCTGGTTTCTCTGGAGTGGGTTGGAAGAACAAAGGCTCCCTTGGACAGATTGGAGGGATGTCAGTGGGGGTGGGAGGGCTTAGGTGGAGGGATGCTCAAAAGAGCCCTGAATGGCTTCAATGAGAGCTGCAGGGAGGGATATAATTCAGATGTCAATAGTGACACCCAGCAGGGCAGGCTGTCTGGTTTGTTCAGATCACCAGTTTGTGCTTTAAATCTCTCGGGACATTCCCAGGACTGCTGTGCTTTATGCCAGCAGCCAASGAGTGAATATTCCCAAGATCTTGAGGATAAATTTGTACATAAAGCTGCCTTTTACACCAGTCAACCTTTCCTTTCACTTCATTCCATACTGAGAGTAGCACAGCAGGGACAGGAAAGCACAGGAAAAATGGTGTTGGYTGGTGGAAGGAGGCACAGTGAGGAAGAACAGCAGGAAAAGCTGGTTTTTCCAAACAGCAAAGTCTGGTCAGCTGTGGAATCCCCATCACTTGAATCATTTAAATATAAACTGGATAAAAGTCCTCAAGAAAATACTACAGGGAGTTGACTCAGGTGACCTACTCAGTCTTTCCAGCTCTCAGTTTCTGTGGACTGTGGTTAAAATATAAGATTGAAACAGCTGCTCARTGACCTCCTTTGTTCTGAGCCTTTGATTTTCCCCTCCTCTCTCAGAGGCAGCATCCAAGGTGCTGAGTGCAGCCCACAAAGGCAGGAGCAATTTGGGGTACTCAGGGACCCTGAAGCCTGGAATCTTCCTTCATTCATGGCTCCTTTGTGCTCCAATGTGGTTCCTCTCCATCTGTGTGGGGTTCAGATCAGGCTCCAGRCATTTGATGTGGATAATTTTGCACAATGTTGTGGTAATATCATGGCAGCTCTTGGCTTTGGGGGTGCAGATGTGTGGGTTTAAGGTCCACCCAAACTTGCTCACTGGGTGGAAAATGTGCATTTTTATTTTTTGCTAGATTAGTGGGCTGGCCTGGCTCAGGGGGATGTTTCATGAGGTGCAGGGAGGAGCAGGGGACGAGGGAAGGAGGTAGCAGGGTGCCTAAATCTCCACATTTAGCAGTGGCACCCAATGGATGTGCTCAAGTGCACCAAGTGACCCCACACTGTGTCTACCTCTCTGAAATTGAGGGATAAAGGTGTACAAGGGTTATCAGAGCTACTGCTAAAGAGCCACCCACCAGACAAGATGTGCTCTCTGTAAAACTGACTGCGTTCACCTCTGCCTCTCCAAGGGCTGGCTTTAAAAMCACTGACTTTATATTTGGAGGTGAAGCTGCAAGTTCTCTGTTGCTCTTGTGTTATTGCCAGTGATTTGAAAAAGCACTGATGGGACCTGGTTGAATGCCCAGATGTCTGTGAGAGCCATTGATTCTTTAATGAGGGTTAGATCAGGCTCCAGAGGTCTGCACATAAAAGCAGCAAAGTTCTGTCAAAAAAAAAAACAAAAAAAACCAAAAAAAAAACAAGATCAGTGCTCTGAATTTATGGGCATTCTAAACACAGACTTGGGCTGGTGATTACAAGTGTCATTTATAATATAATGCTGCTGATAGTTAAAGAAAATGTAAATAAATCCTTAATCACGTTGTGCATCCTTGTAAAGCCTGTCTGCCAGGACTACAAACAAGCAAACAATAGCAGCATATAGGTGTTTGGAAAATAAACTGCCTGATTAGCTAATCTCATCCAACTGAGGCTTAATGATAAACTGAATTGTGCAGATTTTGGCGTTTGTTACTAGAAATATGATTGTGTTTCAAGGTCAGAATTTTCATTCTTCTRACTTCATAAAAATGTATGCTTCAAAGAAATTGAAGTTGTTTTGTGTTATAGATTGCAGAAAATAACAAAGTTTATTGTGTAGAGGCATTAAAATTGCAAGACATCTTACAGCTTTGGYTGAAATTCTTTCATTATTGGTTTGGGTCTGGCTATTAATAACCAAATCTTGATTTTTTAATTTTTTTTTTTTAAACTCAGAGTTAAATCTCCACATTTCAAAAATATTCAGTATACTTAGAAAATCCACATCTTTGTGTGCAGGTTTACATTTGCAAATTTACAAATGCATGTTTGCACATTTAAATGCTCCATTTGTCAGAAGCCTTATTCCATTTGCGTTAATATATCTGTATTTTCAGGCTTAGTGCTTYGGGTCTCTTCCCCCCTCTCTCTGGAGTGTGATTCTCCGTCTGTGGTGGGATGAATGCTTCCTCAGCACCGCATTTTGATACATTTACTCATCTTCCTTGAATATCCCTTTATTTCACCAGCAGTCCCATCGAGTAATGGACACACCAACCATCTATTTTGCACTTTCAGAGCAATGCAGCCCTGAACAGATGGRGAGATGTGTGAGTAACTATTCATAAACGGGAGGAGGAATGGCTGCAGGTCAGCCCAGGAGCAGGAGTGTGGCAGGGTGGGATTGCCAAAGGCTGGGAATAGCTTTGATTTTTTTTCACACTGCCAGGGCTGTGTATCCTTTCACTGCCAGACATATGGGAAGCCCCTAATGAGGCTTACATTATTGCTACTTAATATGCAAGTTGTTCCAGAGCAAGTGAAATTTGCAGTGGTAATGAACACTTAAGCAAAACACATTTTTCTTCACTGGCCCATTACTATCCAGAGATGGTTAATACCTGCTAAATGATTTTTCTCTCTAAGATAATACCCAGAGAAGCTGTTAATGCCTCCTCCCATGCAAAAATTATGTCAGGTTCTCTAAAAGTAGGAGGCTGACTTTATAACCACAGTATCTGAAAGCAAAATGCAAAGTCTGGCAAACTTTCCGCTTGCTTCTGTTGCCTACAGGGAATGCCCGGGTTATGTTAYTGAGGTTTCCTCCAAAGTCATCACAGCTAAACAGTTGTGTTGTGTTTTGTTTGTTTTGATGGATAAAATTATCAGTTAATGAAATGCTTCCAGCAGGTAACACTTTGTAAAGATGCCAAGGATCACAGGAGTCGTGTTGTGGCCGCCAGTGAGCGACCACGCCACGGCTCAGAGAGGGAACTCACACCCCCAGAGTGCCTGTCCTGATGTTTTTGGGCAGAGACTCTTCCTCCACGAGCAATSATGGCCATTCTGTGAGTGCTCTCAAAGCAGCTCTGCTTAGAGAGGCAAACTCGTGCACAGCCTCCTGCCTGCCCCCCAAAACACAGCGGTTCTGACGGTCATGTGCCTCCTCAGGGCCACAGCAGCTGTCCCTAACAAAGCACCCCTTTGTGGGAGCTTTCTGCTGTGTTAGCACCAGTTAGAGTCTGGCCCTGCCAGCAGCATCACTGGGGCACAGCAGAGTCCTGCAAAGCCTTTCTGAATGCTGGAGGAGGGGTTTGGAACCCTCTGTTATTGAGAGCCCGGAGATTTTGGGGAGCAGTGATGCCATAGATGTACCCAGTGCATTCACAGCCCCTGGCACCCAGACAGGCATGGGGGGAGCCCAGCATGGGAGAGGGGCAACTGCAAGAATTGTATTGAATTGAATCATTCAGCMTGGAGAAAAGGAGACTCAGGGGTGACTTTATCACTCTCTACAGCTGYCTGAAGYKTTSCTGTGGGCAGGAGGGGTCGGCCTCTCCCTCCAGGCAGAGCTGGCAGAATGAGAGGACACAGCCTTGAGCTGCACCAAGGGRAATGGAGGTTGGATATCAGGAAAATGTTTTTTATGGAAAGAATMATAAAGCACTGGAATGGTCTGCATGGGGAGGGGRTGGAGTCACCATCCCTGGATGTGTTTAAAAAGAGATTGAAGGTGGTGCTTGGTGCTGTGGTTTAGTTGAGGTGTTGGGGCAGGGGTTGGACTCGGAGATCTTGAAGGTCGCTTCCAACCCTGGTGATTCTGGGATTCTGTAAATGTGGAAATCACCCCTCTGGATTCAAAGCTGGTGAAACAGGGACCCCTCTTTGCCCCAAGGACAGAATTTCCTTGCCTCAGAGCTGGCTCTGGTTTGCAGTCCTGTGGAAACCAGAGCAGAAGCAGATGAGCCGTGTGCTTGGGGACCTGCTTTGCAGAAGATGCCTTTGCTTCTCTCCAGCCCATCTCATCCTGAGGAGAGCAGCCAAAGGGGCTGTTCTGCCTCTGGGAGGCCCCATGGAGGGGCATTTACTTAAGGGAAGAAAACTCCTCTTTCTTTTCTCTGCCTTTCCAGTCAGGACCCATCCCCTTCCCTTCTCCTCCCCACCATCCCCATGGCCCTGTTTCTCATCCAGTGCCAACAAGTCCTTTCCACCTGAAAAAAATTACTCAGGTTGCTGTTCTGCCTCCAGATACAGAGAGTTTGTATTCCCAGTTTCTTTAATAATCTAGACAGTTAAATTAGAATAATATTAAGGGGCAGTTTAGCGAGGATGAAAAGCAAACAGTGCTGCCAACTTCAATAGAAAAATATATTGAGTCAGGTTTTCATGAATTACACAGTAATCTTAAAAATCACGGTTAAAATGACTAAATTGGTCCCTTTTTCATTTTGTGTTCTGATTTCTGGGTCTTTAGGGTATAGCCATAAAGTCTAGAAAATTACTGTTAATAAAAATTAAGAGAGGAGCTCACTGAGTTTCTCATGTCATTGCATGCTTCTGGCAGCCAGGGCCRGAGAACACTCAGAAATCATAAGACTCAAGATAAAAATCATCTGAGCTGGCAACACTGCTCCAAGACTCCCCAGAGACACTGTACCTTCTTTGGAGAGCATAACTGTGCTTTTAAAACTGCACCATTGCAAAATTAATCGAGGGARGGGATCAGATGGAATAAATGGGAGGGAGCTTTGCAATGACTCGGATTTACAGCTGGAGGAGGCTGACTCATGGCTCGCTGCAGCTCTGGTGCATGTCCTGTCACGCTGCTCATTCAGGGCCCCAGACATGTCTGAGATGAGATGAAGGCATGTTGTGTGCCTTGACTTCCTTTGGAGAATCAGCACAATCGGTGTTCCCTGGGTCAGGGAGATTAAACAGCTGCTTATCAGGAGAGCGGCAGAGCAGCAGGGAGTTGAAATCTCTACATGACCACAGTGCAGGAAAGCCTGGTTTTCTTCCCTTCATAAAGGGAAAGGCAAATTTTCATCTTCACGCAGCCTAGGTAATATTTCTGAAGTTAGTTAAACTCCTGTTTGTGACGGCAGAGTTATACTTAATCTGTCAGACGCTATTGATTTCCAAGTATCAAAGTTTTATTGCAATATTATTAAGTACATTCTAGCTGTTTGAACAGTACTTTCAAGGCTCTGTTSCCTGGTTGATCTGTGAATGATTTACAAACTGCTGCTGGTTTCTGAGCTTACCATTAGTTTCTGGACCATGCAGTTATTTGGAAATGTGTATAATTCAAGCAAATCATTGACAGCGCACRAAGTGTTCCTGTACAGAGGGAGATGTTCTAAAACACAGAGGCACTGCCTGAGTGACAAAGGAGCACTGAAACAGTGGAAAAGCTCAGCTTCCATGTCCTGTATGTAAAACCCTCTAGGAGATTTGATTATTTACTATCTGTGGAGTAAAATCAGCCACTGATTTGTTTTTGACTTTGTAATTTGATGGTTCCAACAGGAAAAGGATGTGAAGGGAAGAGCAGATGGCGAGTCCAACCACCACCAGCCAGGCAAAGCCTGCATCTTGCTCCTCGGGGTCCCAGACTGATTTTTCTTATAATTACAAGTGATGCTTTGGTCAGGAATGTGGAAGAAGTTTTGACTGTCATCAGCAGAACCGAGGGGCTGCGAACTCCCCATGGGTGGAGGAGGAGATGTTTCCAGGTGTTTTCAGTGCTTCTCCACAAGTCTGCAGTAAAGGGGTTGAATTAGACTTAGGTGTTTAACAAAAGTATACTCTCAAAGTTGGTAGACGGGAAAATCTAGAGAAGGTGCCCAAGTTTACTCCAAATTGAGTCCCCCTGAGTCCTTCCCTTCCCTTGGAGRGAGGCTGGCATGCAGTGTGCAGCTCTGAGATGCCGTCATATGCTTGCTTCAAACATACCTTAAGAAAATTTGTGGAGCAGGATTTCATTTTTTTTACATTGTGACTACAGTGCTAGAAAGATAAAGGGAATAGCTGTGAACACCTGGCATGGGCTGGAGATGGATGGAAGACAACATTTGTTAGAGACAAAGTTTTAAAAACAGAGTGCATCTAATTACCCTTCCACTGATATTGAACAATTTGGGAAGAACTCCATGACAGTCAATACAACACTGAGAAGAAAACAGAGTGAAAAATTACTTCCCACCCAAAAGAAGGTGTTTYTTGGCAGATGCATTCTGGCTGTGGCCTGTAGGTTGCAGCAGTGTATGCTTTTCATTAGAACACACCACTTCATCCTTTGTTTCTCCAAAGTGGAATTCTCCAAGGAGATAAACCAACTCGTAATGGGCTGTATCACTTAAAAAAGCATAAATAACCAGCCTTGATGTTGCTGGTCTGACAAAAGGATGTTGTTTCTTCAGYTTTTTRCTCCGTGGGTGTGAGCTGGGCTGARCCCTTTGGACCAAGTGAATCATCACAGGAGGGCCTTCCCAGCATGGTGGGAAAACAGCGGGAAAAACTGGGATACACCGTGAGAAAAGCTGGGAAAACCAGTCCTGGAGGTCGCATCCTATGAAGTCAATTAAATTTCTATATTTTCTCTTATTTTTGGATCCAAAGCTTGCCTGAATTCATGTAGATGTCTGTTAATCCCATGTATCACACAGAAATGGAGGTGTATAAAAAAAGTCCCATCACACAAAGGATTGCAGTGAGAAATTGCTCTGCTTTAACATGATCCTGTCATGTGCTACAGAAACTCAAAATTTTACCAGATGGCACTGATGTAACTGGGCTGCAAAGATAGGAATAAACAACAATTTCATATGACAAGTTCATTTACTTCATTGATTACTCACGAAATATTAAATATTTTATTTTACATTGTGACTGTAGTGCTGGAAAGATAAAGAGAACAGTTGTAAGAGTAATAGCTAGTGGGTCACAAAAACAGTACAAACCAAGATTGTATGCATGCTAAAATGAMAAAATGTTCTGTTTTTCACCAAGAAATGCTGAGAGGAATCCAGCACTTTGTAAAGCCAGTCATAAACATATAAGAATATATGAATGCCAATGGAAATTATTGACTGAACAATCTCCTTTTTGGTGGGAAATGTTTTATCAATATTTATGCTGCTCTGCTTGAAATACTAAAGGCAGAACGGAAAAAAMCAGTCAAAACTCTGAAAAATTTAGAGCATGTTCTCAACTGGCTGAAAACCAGAAGTCATGATGTGATTTTTTTAAAAGAAAAAGCAGTCCCTGTTTCTTCAGACTCATTTGGCTCAAGGCCAGAAAGGATCTTTAGATCATTTACTCTGGCATTTTGTTTAATGAAGACCAGTTACCTCTATATTTAGCCTGAAAACTTATATTTGGTTAACTTTTTTTTTCCAGAAATGCAAGTAACATCTAGTTTTGACTTGTATATACTAAGAACTGCAGAACCCACCATTTCCTCTGTTTTCTACAAGCAATTTATAGCTTTCCCAATTAAAATGTGCTCTTGATTGCTCCCTTAAAATTGTCTCTTCRCATTTCAGACCTTGCTTCTTGTCATGCTTTGCTGCTTTAGATGAAAAGGTCCTTTGATAGCYAATGTTTTCTGCTTTGGTGTGGATAAAAACACTGCAATCACCTTTTCATTGTTTTGCTGCTTAACCAGATTAATTGAATTCCGTAAAAAATACATATAAGACATTTTAATTTTACTAAATTATTTTARACTCATTCCTTATTCAAGTTTTCAGCAACCTTAAAAAATGTGAGTGCTAAAACAGGACAGTTTTGCTGGTGCTGTGTGCAGAGGTAAGAATCCACCCCCAATTCTCTTCTTTTAGAATATCCAAAGGTCAGATTTGCCTATTTGCCTTTTTTTTTTTTTCTTTTTTTTTGTCTTTCCTAGAATGAGGGCTCATATTGAGCTGCTTAACTCTTTCCCAGCTCCCTGTTCCATGCAGAGCTCCTTGCTGCTAGGATGACCTACATTCCTCACTGATAGCTGTGAAACTTTGGATTTGGTTGAATTAAACACACCTTGTTTCCAGTGCCCAAAATTGCTAAATAATGCGTGTTGATCTCCACGATTAACCCCTGATTTTCTCAGTTTGATCCTGCATCTCAGATTGCTGAGGCTTTGCAACCATTGGCCATGGTTGCTTTGCAACCATCCCAGGCTACAAACAACCTCTTTCCTGCAGATGTTTCATCTTGTTTTTATAACCAGCGTGCTGTGTTCTGCTGAGTCCTGTGACTCACCAAACTCCCCGTGTTGCATCTCTGTGCYTGTCTTTATCAAGCAAATTTGTCATCTCATCAGAGAATGACATCAGGTTTATACCGTGAGGCCTGTTTGCCATAAAACCATGATTGCYGGCTTTAATTATATTTCTATACTTGATTATTTTAATTAATTATCTTTATTAATTGGTGKTTTTATCAGTGTTGCCTCGGCTGGCGTTGATGCCGGCCAGCTGGCTCACACTTGAGCTCCACTTGACTCCTGGCACCACACGAGCTGTCGTCCACTTTTCAGGAATTTCCTCTGCGTTAGCATATTCATTAAAAGTTAATTCCAGCAGGCTRGRTCTTTGTGACACTTAATGTCACCRCTRTTCTCTGTGCCCTTCCTCTCCAGAGGCAACAGCTTTCCCAGCAAGAGTTGGGAGGGGRAACTGTCACCCAGGAATTCCTCTGCGTCATGACAACTTTTGTGTTAAATTGGCAGATGTTATCACCTTTGGGTTTTCTGTCATTACTGAGTAATTTTTTCAGTTCTGCTCCTTATTGTGTGGATGAAATCAGAGGGTGGAAGCCTTTCACCTAAAACTCCAGGACAGATATGGAGGRTAGATGAGCTTTAGGAACCACCAGSCTCCAAAAGCCTTCTCTTGTGTGAAGATTCCTGCAGTTCTGCCCCAGAATCACTGGGATCTGTCCTACACTGAGTCCAGCATTACTCCAGAGAGCTCAGGCACCAGCAATCTCCATGCAGACTCACATCCATTTCTCCACCAGCCCAGGCCATGGCTGCGTTCCTGGGGAGCAATATCGGCCTTGCGTGGGCTGCACTGGAGACTTGTGCTGTGACGTTTCCATGTGAGCAGCACTAAAAACAGCCTCAGGCACTCGGTGAGGCTTTCAAACAGAGCTTCTATTTAATTTGGTGTGTTATGGAAAACTCTGGGCAAGTTTTCCACTCAGAGACATTATATTTTAAGGGCACTCTGTGAAGTGCAGCGTTCTTTTTTTATCATTTATCTCCAGGAAAATAAATAGAAGTCCTTATAACAATTAAATACCCATCTGTTACTCTCAGAAAGCCAGGGGTATAATGCYAGAAAAGTAAACCAATCTTTTCATCAGTTGTTGGGTATTTAGATTCAGGGATCAAGAAGACAGCTCAATGACATATATTCTAAAGGAGAAGAAAAATCGTGACAGAAAAACCATTTAGGTCCAAATCCTGGACATGATGGAAAATAAATTAATTGCAAAGTTGTCCAGATTCACCATAGAACCATCCATCCACAAATTCTCTTCTTTCTTGGCAGTGCATACAACATGGTGGTAGAATTGCAAATGGATCTGTAGCACACAACRTGTGATCAAAACCAAATTTGTGAGYRAGARYGAAGRATTTTGCCAAAGAATGTAGTAATTTAGTACAGGTTTCAAAATCTGTCTCAGGAATTAGTAGCAGTCTCATTAAAAATACCTCCAACCACTGCATATYCCTGTTGCCCATTTTTCTGGGAAGAATCTTATGGACAAGCAATGGATGATGCTAAGATTTGGACTGTAGTCATAGAATAGTTTTAAATCTGGCTAACAAATGCCAAAATCTTGACTGAAAAGTTGTGATATGAGAAGCACTTGTTAAAGCTGCCTGCAAACAGATCTCTCATCATCCCYATTTGCATACCCAGAGGTTAGCTCAAATAACTGACAATAATGTCAAGCATATCTTATTTATGCTATAATTATCATTACTCACATATGTCACCAAACATAATTGTTTTCTCAGTGTTTTAAGAGTCCTTTTGGAGACGGGGAGATGTGGAAATGCCTTTCTAACATGAGTTTAGGAGCATGTGAAAGAAGCTGCAGCTGAAGAGGGGCCGGGATATTGCAGCTGTTTGTGCTTCCAGCTGGGTTTTGTACATTCTCCGGGTGGAGCAGACATTGATAGCTGTTCCCTTATAAAAAATGTAACAATCCTTTATGACCTAATATATTTTCCAGTCTGAGAGCCTGATCCCGAGTCCACTTGGCTCCCTGAGCAGGCTCCCTGTGCCACCAGTAGAGCTCCATCAGATTCCTAATGAGCCAAGGCTAGCGAGAGGTAATTTAGGGCCATTATCTTTGTAGGGTTGCATATGGTTCGGTGATGCTCCAACATTTGCCTCTAGAGTTCTCTCCCTGCTGCTTCCCTTGCTTTCATGAGCTATTTTCCAGCACCCTTGAGGGATTTATACCTTTGAGAGATTTACACCCGACAGCCCTGGGTCTTTTAAACCCTCTGAGGCTGCTCTTCACCAGGCTGCGGTGCCTCCTTGGCAGCCTTCCCCAGGACAGCTCCGGGCCCCACGGTGGTTGATCATGTCTGGGGACATTTTGTGGCGTTCCTTCAGCCCTGTCACTCTTGTCATCCTTCCCCGTGTCGTGTGTCATCAACTGCGGCCTCCTGATGGTGATGGGATGTTGGAGTTCACTGGTGAGGGCCGCTCGTGGGTCGGCCATGGAGGTGAGATGGCAGGGGGAGAAATGGAGCTCTGTGAGGGGAGGTTTGGATAGAGAGAACGATGGAGCTCTGTGAGGGGATGAAACGGAGAGCAATGGCGCTCTCTGTGAGGGGATGGACAGAGGGACAGCAATGGAGCTCTCTGTGAGGGGAGGATGGGACAGAGGGACAGCAATGGCCCTCTCTGTGAGGGGATGGGACAGAGGGACAGCAATGGCACTCTCTATGAGGGAACAGTGGGACAGAGGGAGAGCAATGGTGCTCTGTGAGGGGATGGGACAGAGGCACAGCAATGGCGCTCTCTGTGAGGGAACAGTGGGACAGAGGGACAGCAATGGAGCTCTCTGTGAGGGGAGGACGGGACAGAGGGACAGCAATGGCACTCTCTGTGAGGGGATGGACAGAGGGACAGCAATGGCGCTCTCTGTGAGGGGACAGTGGGACAGAGGGACAGTAATGGAGCTCTGTGAGAGGATGACACAGAGGGACAGCAATGGCACTCTCTGTGAGGGGAGGATGGGACAGAGGGACAGCAGTGGAGTTCTCTGTGAGGGGATGGGACAGAGGGACAGCAATGGCRCTCTCTGTGAGGGGATGGACAGAGGGATAGCAATGGAATTCTCTGTGAGGGGACAGAGGGACAGCAATGGAATTCTCTGTGAGGGGATGGTGGGACAGAGGGACAGCAATGGTGCTCTGTGTGAGGGGACAGTGGGACAGAGGGACAGCAATGGCACTCTCCGTGAGGGGACAGTGGGACACAGGGACAGCAATGGCACTCTGTGTGAGGGGAAGCTGCTCAGAGCCTGGCACAGGACGCTCGTTCCTCGTTCCCACACGCAGGGTGGGTGTCGCCTGAATTTGGGACCCAGACAATGTAAGCGAGGGCAGGGGCCAGACTGCTGGAAACACCAGAGACTAAACCAGSAGGGAAGGGGAAGCTCCTGTTCCTGCTTTAGGGCTTGGAACTCCATGTACTGGTTGAAAGCCATCTCTGCCTTCTTCAGATCACTAAACCACATCTTCCAAGCCAGGATCCGGCCCTTCTACTGTCAAATCCTGCGTGTTTCACTCATGGTGAGCGTGGGCTGCTCCAACAAACACTTC
Organism: Malurus melanocephalus; assembly: GCF_030028575.1. NCBI lineage: Eukaryota > Metazoa > Chordata > Aves > Passeriformes > Maluridae > Malurus > Malurus melanocephalus. The sequence continues at coordinate 216,474 of NW_026623794.1, read as the reverse complement.
TTTGCTTCTTGTGCGGAACAGGAGGCTCTGCTGCCTTTCCCCTGCTTTGGTTGCCATCCAAAAGGGCTAAAGCTGTTTCAAAGCTGGTCTGGGTGTGCCAAGTCCGTATCCATCTCGCCGTTTTGATGTGGTTGTGCTGGGGACTCCAAATATTTCACACCTACTGAAAGTTTCTGGGAAATGTTGTTTCCACTGCTGSAGTTGCTGGTTTTTGCTCGTGTTTGTGCTTGTCCTTAGATCAAATGAGGCTAATGACTGAGGGGTAGCYGTGCTTCCCAGGGATTTGAGGCCTTAAATGCTGGAAAGCTATTAATGGAGTGCTTTGCTGTTGAGCACATTGAAGCCTTTTGCTGCAGGGGATCAYCCTAAAGGCTGTAAGAAAACAACAGCTCCGTATTTTGACAACACCAACTCACAACTTTGTTTCAGAACAGCCTTTCTCTGATCCTAATGTAGGTCATGGCTGCAAGTTAATTTGTTCCATGTGCTATTATTATGTAAAATACATTCAGAAAAACAGGGTTTTCCCAGGGTGAGAAAAAATTATGTTTACTAAGCAGTTATAATCCATTTTTTTTCTCCTCCCCTGTGCTTTCCCATGCTTTGCTTCACCCTCCACCCTTCTCCTCATTCCCCTGCATTAGCAGCCTGATACACATGACTGGGGTAACTCCCTGTGCTCTCCTGGATGTGCAGGCAGAGTGGACCCATCCCAGACTCATCACTGCCTTATTTCAATATTTGATTAAGAGTTTTTAAGGCTTGGTCRGTGATGATAGAGAGGGGCTTTGCATGTGGCCTCTCCAGTTCTATTGCWGTGAATTTGCTGGTGTCACAAATTTGTGCAGGAGAATGAAAATTCTAATTGCTGTCACCTGAGACGAAAGCCCAGTAACCTTGACTGCCATCCCAGAACAATTAATCACACAATAAGGCACCAGACTCATTTTTTTAAATTTGATTTCTGAGTTCTGCAGGTTTGAAAGAGCTGCTGGAGCAAGGGAGGTGTAGGCTTTGGGGTTCAGCCTGCCTGAGGAATCTCAGTGGGAGTACCAGGACAGAGGGGATTTAAAAACTTTTGTCCCAATCCCCTGCTGCCATTGCTCAAAACTTCACCTACCTTTGTACAGGCTCTCTTTGTGCTTGAAAAGATATTCCTGGAAACTTGAACTAAACTAGTTCAGGCCCTTTGAAGACTGCAGAGCCTGGAGAAAGAATATATATATATACACACATATATATATATATATAAGAAAATTATTCTAAGTTGAGCTTATATCGGTTTTTCAATTTTGTTTTAGAGTGGTTGTGCTAAAATGCCATGAGATGAAAAAAAGTGTTGTAGTATGGGTCTTCACTGTGAGAAAAAAAAAAAATTGAAAATGGAGTGAAACAATATGATGTGTGTCCAAGGTGAAAGTTGGAGCCTTTTTCCTGCTTTTTTTTTTGCCAGCTGCTAGGTCAGCCAATGAAGTCTGTGGGTGACCGTGATGTTGGGTGCCCCGTGCATGGCCTGTGCAGTAAAAAASGCAGGGAAAGATCACATTTTCCTAATCATTTTTCATTATACTCCATTTCCAGGAAAATTTGRTTTTTACAGCATGTTAGAGAGCAGGTCTGGTGTTGTTAGAATGGTGCAGCTCTACCTGAATCAGTGGATCTCGGATGGTTTGTGGTAATCAAGGGTGGCACTGAGGCTCAGCGCTCTGTCAGCAAAAGCAAAATGTTTATTTTCTCTAAAGAAAAATAGAAATCTATTAACTGTTGAAATCTGGAAAAAAAATATCTTGAATTCAATTAATTCARTGTGCTCTTGAAACCAGCAAAAGGGCATTTTATCACTCTCACCCTATGTGTGAAAATGTTGTAGTTTTGCAAGCAGTGAAAGTGTGATCAACAATGAGACAGAGACTGTGACATACAAAAGAAACAGCACAGTGGGAGAATGTAAATATTTATGAAAAGACAAAGTGAAGGATGTAAAATTATCTTGCAATTGAGACACRGATACTATCACCAAGGATAATATRTATRKAGAGAAAAAAAAATAACTGCCACTTATAGGGACTTTGGCACAATCTCGTAAAATGCATGCGGCTGCACAGCACAGTTTGGTTCTGCAGTTTGAAATTCAGGAAAACACCTCTSAGGATTACATTAGTGACAATGTTTCATGCCTGTGCCCAGCAAGAYACTGCTTTTCCCCCCTCGGATCTGCCTCTTGTTGGACCACAACTTCCATTTCTTGTTAAGACAAACTCATCACTCTCACGGCGCTAAATTTTCTTCTCATTTACATGGAAATGGAAGGACTGAAGGATGTTGTTCCCAGGTCACAATGTCAGATTTCCAATCAGATCATCRAAATTAAAAAGCAGTTTGATAAACCAAATTTTCCAGCTGAAAACACACTATTTATAATAGTTGTAATCTAAATTATTTCTGACCCAGTTTTCATATATAAATGTCCTTTCAGCACTGGCATTTTTCCTTTCTTTCAGAGCCTATTTGCAGTTTCTTGCTGAGACATAAAACATTATCATGTAAATGGTAGTTTCCTTAGAAAGCAAATCCACTGGGATTTTTAATTAGAATATCTTTGTGAACATCTGAACCAAACTGCAGCACACTGTGAAGTCTTGAAGTGATGCTGAGCAGTACCGCTCACGCCGTTATTTCATGTTTTCTGTTAGAACTATTTGGCAAAGATAAGATTTCAAAATACACAGCTCAGTCACATAAAAGTACTTGCAACTTTTCTTGAGGGAGCTTGAGATATATACAAAAACCTTCTTTGGAAGAAGGAGCAGGGCAAAATGTGCAATGAGAAATTGTATTAGTAATCTTTAATTTATTATGAGGGCAATTTTCAGAATGCAATGTCAAGGTCCTTCATGTTTATGAACACTTTCTGCACTCACCTAATAACTGAGAGTCRAGGAGAATTTATCAAATTAATTTTAGTTTTGGCTGGAGAGTTAGACATTTTAAAGAATGCTAATGATTTTGCTCAGACATTAATAAATCTGCAGTAAGGCCCAGCATGCAAAAGACAAATGAAGGGACATTTTTGTCCTTCATTCCTTTTCTTTTGGAAGGCTGGAAAAGCTATTTRTGCTGCTGGTGCTGGGGACGGATCTTTGATTGTGTGGGACATGATCCAAATGGCAGTGCAGGTTGGAGGGACAGCTCTAACAAAGAGCAGTGTTATCCTCTGTCTGCAGGGAGATGCCATTGTCCCATGATTGGAAATTTGAGAGAGCAGCATTGCCCTCAGGAAGCAGCAACAGAGCTGTGGATGGCAGTATTTGTGTGTCTGGGGAGGGTGGCTCTGCACAGATCTCCATTTTTAGCCACTTTTCCTCAGCATTTTTGATGAGCATTGCTGGGAACAGGTATCTTGGAACACTGTTCTGGTGCAGTCTGTCCTTTTCCAGGAGCTTTTCCTTAATTGCACAGCAGCCACAACCCCTGCAGTCCCACAGGGATGGGAATCACAGCCCAGGGCCGTGTCCAGGCAGAAATCCRCTGGACTCAAATCAGAGCCTGAGCATCTCCAACTCCCATTTGCCTCACTGGCAGAGGGAGACATTAATCATCTTGCACAGGACCCTGAACATTTTCTGTAGTCCTAAATGAGGATAAACAATGAAGTTGACTTTTTTTTTTTTTTTACAGAAAAGTGGATGTTACTGAATGTGAAGCCCAGAATACAGTTTAGTCTCTTGTGGCCACCTCTGCAGTCAAAAATGTAATTACACGGAGCTCTAAGTAACTTTGTTTGGGACAACTTATTTAGTCTCTCTGAAAGTACCAGTCCATTCCCCAGAGCGTTTAAAAATGAGYGCTGGTGTCCAGCCTATTGCCATGGCAGCCCTGGGAGGGTTTATGTGATCCACAGCACTCCAGAGTCTTCCAATAATTCCTCTGTAGGTTAATACTGAAAACAGAGCTCTTTGAATCCAGGCTAATACAATCTGCAGAGGTACAGCAAAGCCTGGRCAGCCATTTAAAGTGGAGAAAAGCAGTGGACAGAAGCCAAAAGCCCAGCTTTTCTCCCTTTTCATTTCCTCATAAATACAAATACTCAGCATCCATCGCTGTCTTGCTGCGGTGTCATGTGTTTGGATTGAATGCTGGGAGTGTTTATTTCTGCTATCAGTGAYGGATTCATTCCCAAGGAGCTGCTTCAAGGCACCATGTGGTCTTTTCTAGGTGGCATCATTCAAGAGGCTTCTCGCAAACTCTGTCTCAGTTTAASTGACTGAAGGATTAACAGGGTGAGGCACAGTGAGGAAAGCAAGGCCTGGGATTTGAAAGCAGCCAAAGCTAACAGACCCTGGAAAATAGACCCGAGGATCTTTGAAACCTTTGAGTAGCTTGCTTGGGTTTCTTTTTTAAGAGTTGGMGTGCCATTTCTCTTAAAGTGGGTTATGGGTGGGGTTCAGGAATCTTTCTCTGCCCTCCAGCTTTCTGTATCATGCATTTTCTCCCCAAAAATAGAGCAGAATTCTTCCCTGAGCAGAACCAGTGAATAGTCTCAGGGTGAAATCTCTCCAGCATTATCTGATGTCAAATATGCATCTGGATTGACTCCCAGGTCCATTCTCATCTCTTTCAACTTGCAAAGCCGTGGCAAGACTCCAGGAAAGAGGTGGAGCACCCAGTAAAAATTCATAGTGCTCACTACACCCAAATACTTAAAATCTGAAGATATTGCCTAAGAAGTTTGCTGTGCAAAGCAATTACAATATAGAAGGCAACAAAAAGAYGAACAAATTAAAGTTGATGGACAGTGACATTTGTAAAACCACCTCCTTTCTACGCTGGCATAAATTCTCTCCTCTCCTCTTTCCTCTGTTGGAGTTATTGGCCTAAATAGGGCAAAATACTTAGATCATGTTCTTTGACAGCTGCTTATGTAAATGAAAGCTCAGAAATACCAGGTGAGGCCTTGATTCTGCAAAGAGCTGACACACGGGGAGCTGTGTGCTGGTGTGCAGTCCCCAGGGGTTGGTGCAGCTCTGTGCCAGAGATRCAGCAGGAAAAGGTTCTGCCCTCGAGGGATGTTATCACCCACCATGACAGAATTCACACTGCTCTTTCTGCTCCTATAAGCTAAGAAGAGCTGAGTTGGAATTTTCCATCAAGATGATTTTTTTTTTTCTCAAGAAAATACAGTTTCTGAAGGCGGGGGAGATGGTGCCTTTTTGCAGTTTTAATTGGGAAAAAAAAAAAATTTGCCTTGGGAGTTTCAGGCTCATGCTGCCTTGATAAACACAAATATATTCTGGCAAATGGAACAACACTGACGTGTCATTTCCTTGTGAGTAAGTAGCAGATCTCTGAGTATTGGTGAGAAGAATCAAATTATTCTTTTTTGGCTACCTCACACTAGAGAAAATTTCCCTACTTGAGCATCTTTAATAGGCACTTCAATGCTTTCACATAAAGCATTCAGAGTTTAAAGGGTTTTCTCARTGCTTTGAAAAAGAAGCATAGAGGAAAGGAACCCTTATCTGGTACTTGTTGATATTGCAAGATTTTTGGTCTATTAGATAACAGGGATCAGGCCCAAAATGTCTGATCTGTGGGTCTTTACATGTGAGAACCAGCACTCAGTGTGCCAAACTGCACATCTGGCCAGCAGGTTAATGCATTTGTGGGAAAAGGCACGTTCCATTCCAATTTATAATACACAACAAATGCTTGTTGGTTTAAAAAAAAAAACCTACACACCCCAAAACACAAAGACTTGTGATTCCAGAAATAAATTGCATGAGGAAAGAAAAGAAAAAAAAATAAAAGAAAGGAAAACTTTGTGTTGTTTTTCTTTGGAAGCCATAATCCTACACAAAACTGTAAAAAATGAAGTTCATAAGGATTTCTGATGATGGAATAACCGTAGGTTCTTTGTTCTGAATATAAATTGCTACATTAAAACGTGCTCATAAGGACTGCAGCTTCAGTGTGASTAGCCAAGAATAAGAAACTCAGCTTCATAAAATGACACCTAATGTGAAAGCTGTCCAAAAGACATTACTCTATATATACTGCAAAAAAAGGCMCATTTGCTTTTGAAGCAAAAGAATGGGTAAAAAATGCAGAGTGCACCAGAAACTTCTTGTTCAGGAGTGGGCTGGTATATAGGTTTGGAAGTTGGTGCTTCTTTATTACAATTCTTTATAAACCCAGTCAAGCCAATTTGAGGAAAATTAGCTTTTGCTGGTTTTATTTTCCTTTGTGGAACAACGTGGGTCATGAAAACATCCYTCTAAGCTGGTGGAACCATTCTTTCTTGCTCCAGAGAAAAATCAAGGTGGAAATTTTGCCCTATGCACTCAACCACGGTGTTGGTACCAGGCTTTTACCCACTTCCCCTAGATATGGAWGCATTTTCAGATTTGATTTTAGTCCTTTGAGCACACGGGGAGTTGTTCTGCCAGCTGTAGGGAGAATATTCAGCATCTAMCCCTCAAGCTGGAGCAAAGCCAAGGTTTTGATAAACAAAATTTCAATGATATAGATTAAATTTCCATTAACTGATTCTCACTTAACTTATGCTGATTTGATGTCAGTGTAGTTCCAGGGATATACAAACAGAATTTGAAATGATAAAAACCTTTTGGGAGATCAGAACTGAAAGCAGTGTCATTCTTTTTTTTTTTTTTCCAATGTAAGTAAAGCTGGCTTGAAACTAATTGTATTAGGCTTTATACCCTTTCTGCTAGAGCAGCTGAGGATATGAATGTTTTAAATTAGTGCAGGCAGTTTCTTAGTGGAAATGAGCCTTGGTGGCCGCTGAGACAGACAGGTAGGGAGAATAAGCTCAACACATCCTGTGAATGCAGGCGGCTGGGCGAAGAAGAGAAATCCTATTAGTGCCCAGTTAAGAGAATGGCTGGATCATGAATTCAGTGCTTATTAGAGGATCCAGAGGGACTCCAGGCATGCAGCTGCAAATCCATAGGAAATTAGGCCCCTGGATTCGTAGCGCACAACGAAATCGCTGTTTTTGTGGAGGTGCTCTCAAATATGAGAAATTGTTCTCATTTCTGTCTCTGTAGATCAAGAATAACCGCAGAGCGAGGAGATGGAGTCATCATTCTTTGATATTCCAACAGCTCCCATGGCCTCAGCATCTGAGTAATTCTGTATCCACGTGGATCAATTACTGCCTGAGAGCTGGGGAGATGCTAATATCCTCATTTCACAGGCTGCATCTGACACAGGGAGAGGCTGGAGCTTGGTTCCCTAACAAGATTTAAATATATAATTCCTATTGGTTTCACTACACACCAAGGGACTTCAAATGCTCTGTATTAGGCAGGTTTGTTTTTTTTTTTTTTTCCAGAAAATATATATTGGAGGATGGAATGGGGCTGACATGTTTTGCATTCATGGTTACCTCTTTAATCACAGAACCTACTTCCCTGGCTGGGGAAGGCTGTGGCTCCTCCTCACTGTGTAACGGCCTGCAGGAGGTAAAAGGGAAGAGGAAAGAGGGGAAGAAGGGTGGTTTTGTTTCCATTTATCATTTTTGGAGGTGATCAGATGCTGCAGTACTCTGTGAGAAAGGGGTAAATAACGGAATCCATTGTCTGGTGGCAGCTGCTCACTCCCAGCATCACTTCAGGGCGTTGCTTCTTGCTTGTGTTCCCAGAGAAATTCCTCCTGGGGTAATGATGAAAAACGAGTCACAAATCAACACAATTCAGAATAYACGAGAATCATAAAATATTGCAAAATAAAGCAAACAGTGCAAAAGCTCAGTGCTTTCATCGTGCAGGGAAAGGCCTCCAGAACACCAAGGAATTTTGGAACTGATTTGGAGACTCAGAAATCATGAAACTTGGGGTATTTTTTCATCTCAAGGCTTTTCCTTCTCTCTTTCCTCTYTCCCCAATGAATCAGTCAGTAAAAGAATACATTACCTGGAAACACAGCAGGAGTCTTGGCCTKAGTATAAGAGAACAGATTATAATGAGTATCATACTAAAGAAGAGGGAATAAAGAGCACTAGCAGCCAAAAAAGATAGGCAATTGGAGGGATGTGATGTAACTCAGACAAGATGCCAGCCATGGGCTGGAAATAAAACAATGTCAGTCACTGTGAATTAATTATTCTTCTAAAAAAAAATCAGGGGAGCAGCATAGCACACGTTGTACTGAGTCATAAGGTTTGGCTGTCAGACAGGGAAGTGGTCACTTCACTCTGCCCCAGGGCATGTGTGAGAGGCTGGTGGGGACAGAGAGTCCCACGGCAGGGTAGGCAGGTTCTCAGAGTAGTGGAAAAATTGCAATTTCCTTCATAATCCTTTTGTATAGAAGAGCACATAAACCCAGCCAGAAAATTTTGCTTTAGGCTATAACTGAGCTGACAAGGGCTCAGCACAAGAGCGAGCGTTTSCAGTGGGGAATGCTCCTCATTGTGGAGAACGAGGTCTGATTTAATGAATGAGAGAAGGTAAGGCCGTAATTATTCTCTTGGAGGAAAGGAGARCAAGCAAGACATTGAAAGAGACACAACAGCAATTCATGGGACTGCTGGCAAGTTCAGGAGTGTGTTACATCAGGAATAGATGTGTCTGCAAGGCCACAGAGCTGCAGCTCTGCTTCATGGCAGGGCTTGGTTTTACGCACTGCTTGGCACTTTGAGGAAAGGTCCTGAATGTGCCCAGCTCTGAATTTTGTCTCCCGCTTCCAAGCAGGACACATTCCACCTTTCTGCTACACCCTTGAGTGTGATAATCTCCCCCTCCTCAGATGGGGAAAGGTGGAGGCAGAGAATCCCATCCCCAGAGCAGAATTTGGATCACATCTTGCTGTCACTCCCATCCTCTGGGCAGCTGTAGCCAAACAGCCTGGAAATGGTGTTKCAGATTGAATTGCCCAAAGCCATCGGAGGTTTGTGATGATGCTCCAGTGTTTTTACAGATAATTTGGAAACAAATCAGTGCTCTTAATCATGCCCTTTATTCTGTGCTGACAGTGCTTCCCCTCCTAGCAGTCAGCATTCATTAAAAAGCAACCATTAAGTGGAGATGAGTTGAAACAGGGACAGGGGCACATATTCATTTGGGTGGGCAGGATGGGTGTGAAGTTTCTATCTGCATCTTTTCGAAGCTATCACATTTTTCCCCTCTAAGCCAAGATTTAGCTGAAGAGGTGGGTTCAGAGTCACACTGTCAATTCCCTTGCTGAGTGTTTGGCTCATGCTGTTAGTGAACACTCAGGGCTTCTGAGGGCTTTTAAAGTGAACTGCTGCAGTCACAGATGTCATCTTTTACAGAAAAAAAACCCCTCAAAAAAACCTTATTTAGTGTTTCCATCTTCTGGGCTTACAATGTATGCACATGGAGTAGCTGATAGCCAAAGGAGATGACTTTTCTTGGCTGGGATTTTCAGAGGGACTCAGAGGAGCACCACCGCCAGTTATCAGTGATGCCAAATTCTGTTTGAGCTGTAAGTTTTTTACAGAACAAGGCATTTAACAAATCACTGCAGGRGAAACGAAGCGATGAAGTTGCAGCTCTTTGAGCACCCCTAAGAGCTGCTCCTCTCCAGCTCCCCAGCGAACAAGCAAAGCCTCAGTCAAGAAATGAAGCTTCTTGTATGCAGGAAATGCTGCAGTGGCTAGAAACAGGCAATTACTGTCAAATAATCGAGTGCCCAGAGGTTCCTGCTGAGGGTGATCCCTGGTAACCCCGTCCATGCAGCACATTGAGCTCCCAGACCCTGCAGCCAGCACAACTTCTCATTGTCTCTCCAAAAACTCCCTGTGGAATTTTCAGCAGGGTTAGATGGTGACATCAACGTGTCCATCAGCACTTTGGAGCGTTCAGGGGGTTTATCACATTCATGAGTGTCGGACCAAGGGAGACCCTCACACCTTCCCTAGATGAGCTCAGACTCTGGGGTTAAAACCCGTTTCCTCCAGGGCCCTGTTGTGCTTGGACTWGAAAGAAGAGGTTTCTACAACTCAYTGACTTGCAGGTGTAAAGGAATCYTCTTCTGCTTGTGCRCAGCCTGAGCAGGTYGTGCATTTRTTGACCTGGTGTRTGTATTTTCACACACATTTTGGAGTGCTGTGTGAAATGCACTTCAATATTTGCCATTGAGGAATCGAAAACCGACTTGGAACTTTTCCAGAGGATCACCAGCAAAAAAAGCTTGTTCTATTTATGTGCATATGTTAGTCTGTGATTCAGAAATGCCTGCTTTGTGGTTTTGATCCATCTCCATGTCCTTAAACAGCTTTTGTCTCATGGGGTCCCTGAAGCCTGCCAGCCATTCTGTCACCCTGGGATTTGTCCCTCTGGGGTGTCACAGCCCAGAGTGGGACAGGGTGATGCTAGTGGCACTCAGAAATGCTCCTGCACTGAAAATTGCACAAAATGCACGGGTCAAAGAGGCTGTGAGGTGATGGGACAGTGGGGTTGCCCACTTGAAGGCATTCACAGCCCCATGGGTGACGTTTGGGCCAGGCTGCACATTCTGTTAATGCTAAACCCATGCAGAATAAAGGTCAGACACCTTCAGTGGTGTATCCTAATGAAAATACTGCTTTTAAATGGAGCATCAGTTTCCCTGGCTTAGGTGAGGACAGAGGGTAAATGTGTTTGTGAATGATGAGCRGCCTGAAGTGCTATCAAAGGTTCCTTCCAGGCAAAATCCCTCTATTCTCTGCCCCCTCCCCAGGCTCCAAACACAGATATTTCAAGGTTATAAATGGGGASAAAATCTCTGGAGAGGAAGATATTGCAAATAAAATCTAATCTATAAATGTCTCTCTTTAAAGGCACAGCCCAAGCTCTCCATTTTATCTTCTTGACAAAGCAAAACAACTCAATTTTGAACTTGCTCACATTGATTTTACATCAGGGAATTCCACCAATTTCTGGGAAATTATTGATCTAAGCRAGATCAAAATCCATGCTTTTTCTCTCTTTTCCTTCAAAATTCTTTTTCATCTATTGATTATGGTYGTGTGATGTGGCTTATTGGCTCTGAGCTAATAATGACCAAGTGCTTTGGGACAAACCAAATTGCTTAATGGGCCACAACACCRGAATTGATCCCTGTAATGACCCAGAAATTAATTAAAATAATCATTCTCATGTAGTCACAAGCCAGGGAGTCTCTAGGATTGTCACCCACCTGACTGCAGCATTCAAGCCCATGCAATTCCAGCTGTTGGAAGTGTGAAGGGATCATCCAGGTCTTCCATTTCTAAGTGGGGTCAGCAGTCTGTGACCCTCAACACGTCCCTGATGAACCTGCTCTCTGCAGCACACTCAGGATCAAGCCAGCTCTAAGCAACAGCAGTTTCTTGCCTTCATTTGTTCTTTTTTTTTTCATTTATATGGGGGTCAGATGGTTCACATTTATGAAAGGACATCTTTCTTCTTGATCACTGAGAGACAGTAATCATTTCTTGCAGCGTTTACAGGTTTTTAAAATACATTTACAGCGCTTGGCTTGCTCGGTGAGCAGATCCAGATGCAGGATGAAAGCTGCAGCCCAGGAGGGTGTGTGCTGAGAGGAGTGGAACTCATTCTTCCCAGTCCAGAGGGAGAGGGCTCAGGATTAATTGTGCCTAATGACCTAAACCCTGGTCAGACTGTGCAGGAGCCAGCAGAGCCCAAACCCAGCTTGGGAAGGTGCTAAAGGCAGGAGCAGCTCTGTCCTGGGGGGARAGGGAAGGGGTCCTGAAGCCATGTGAGGTGAGTGTGTGGCAGCTGAGGGCACTGATGGGRACCAGAACCCTTCTACAGTGGGGTTTTGAGGCTAAAATGTCTGATTTCCTCTCTGCTCGGACTGTCCATTTAACTCTGGGTCACAGAGGCTGCAGAAAGCAGCAGTCTGGGCCCCATGATTTTCTAAGAATTTTTTTTCTAGTATCCTCTTTTTATGTAACTCCTCTTTGTCCTTCCAATAAAACCACCACAAACCAGGGAATTCCTCCTGTGTCAGGGGTKTGGTGCAGAGTGAGACATGGTCCTTCAAGGAGATTCAGGCCAGGAGGCTTGAAAATGAACATGGGGGATGAAATATTGAGGCTGAGGGAGCAAAATGCTTTCACAGGAGATGGGGAACGTGCATTAATGGACAAATCTCCCACCTTCAGCAGATGTGTTAACCTGAGCACAGAGCACAGCCTGTTCCACATCCACACCGTGGGATTGCTGGAAATGCTCCTGCTCTCAGGGTGAGATTTCCCCCTTGCACATGGAGTAAAGCTCATAAAGTTACCCAAGCAGTCCAATTCACACGCCCATGCTCCTCCCTGTGTGGTGAACCAAATCTGGGGACCTTTGGGACATCATCTTTAAAATGTCTCTGTGATTTGAGCTATCACACTAAAGCAAAGCCATCATCTGTTGTGTCTGTTCCGTGTGCTGCAGATCACTGAGCTCACAATCATTCAGGGACCTCTGGAGACTCTTTTATTGCCAGGTGATGAAATTCCAGAAAAGCAGAAATTAGAAATCAAAAGGGGGGAAAGCAGAATGGCATGTGGTGTGGTCACTGCGCAGGGGAGGAGCAAAGTCTGGCAGCTGTTTGTGTTTGGAGAATGAATTGGTTTCAGCTGGGAAGTTGATGGTTCTGTCCTGCACAAGATTTCCTCAGTCTCTTCTGCCTGGCCTACAGCTCCATTTGGGGCTGGCAGGGAAGGGGTGAAGGGCTGCTCTTGTTGTTGGGTTAAATAGCAAATTTGGATTTTTTTTTTTTTTTTTTTAAAGCTGGCTTTTCTGCAGTTCTCCAAGCCTAGGATTTTATTTTTTTTGGGGTGGCACTGTTTGGATGCTGATTCTATGAAGCTGTTTTCTTACTCTATCTGTGCCTTTTTCATGAAAGAAAAATATCATATGGGGAAAAGAAGTCTCAGGAGATTAAACCAAAGAAGAGAGTAGGAGGGAAGGAAACGAATACTGATGAAACAGCACAATAGATCTGAGATAAGTTAAGATATCTTAATAGAAAGCTTTATAYAAAAATGTGCCCAGATTTTTGTCTTTTAAGAAGTGGTCCTTGTTGGTATCTAAACCTTTAAACACAGAGTTACTTTCCCCAGAGTAGACTCAGTCCTGGTAGTGGGGATTCACTGCAATCCTCCTGTGCTTTATCTGTCYTGCAGGGAAACAGGCTCATGGCACTGATGGTGCTGTTTGTTTCTGCAAGCAGATTTTCAAAAGCACCCTGGTATCACAGAGCTTTATAAGATATGGATAAATCCTCAGAATTTCTGGGAGAGGGGGCTTTATTTTAACTCCTCTGGCCAGATATCATCTCTGCCTTTAAAACACTGCACAGTGGGGATGGAGAGAGAGTGATCTCGGGTTTTGTGTCTCTCGAAGGAGGAATTGACTGTATAGGGCTCATTAATTATTGATGCACACATGTCAGAGGGAAATTGGGAGATTCCTTGCCCTGTGCAGAACAGCTCTACAGGAGGAAACAGATGCTGGCTGTGTCTGTTTAATCACACCCCGGGGCAGGTGCCCAAGGAACGGGCTGAGCCTCTGTCTGTCTGTCTGTCTGTCTGTCTGTCTGTCTGTCTGTCTGTGATGCTCGAGGCTCAGGTCAGCTGTGGATTGGCTTTCCCAAAGAAACAGAAGAATAATTGGGCTTTGGATGGCCTTTTATTCCAAGACCACCCTTTCCTACTGCTGCCTCAAACACGGTTCTGCATTTCATCCAGTGCTGAAGTGGAAAGGTGCTTTAGTGGCTGCAGAGTTTGAAAAGAGTTTGATCTGCCCATCATCCTGAAAACACCAAGGCAGGGCAAACACTCAGGGTGGATAACTGTGGAGGAATTAAATGCAAAGGTTTCACGTTTTTCCCTCCTGAAATCTATCTGGACTCTCCTGCCATGAACAAAGGCCTGTTTTCATTTTCTTGCTCATAAACATGACTCATTTTTATAAACAAAAGGAGAAATCTTATTTCTACTCCTAATCTTAAAGTGCAATTAGCAAAGGCAATTCAAGGACTTGYCCAGTATTCGCTTAGGGATAACAAGCATTGACCAATTAAATCCCTTTTGCTTTGAAAATTCAATTCCTTAAACACAAAGAAAAACTGTTTCTGCTGTCTTTTAACCCTCTTAAAAAATTTAGAAAATATTTCGTTTAATTCTCCACTAATTCATTTTAAGCCAATTTTCTTTAAGCCATTTTTATCTTTAAAGTCTCCTTTTTGATCTATCACAGCTGTTGTACTGACACACTCCACAACCAACTTATGCCCCATCCTTTTGTGCCCAGCAAAGGTACTTTGTGGATGTAAATTAATCTATGAAAAGCTCATTCTACTGCTGTTGCTGTTTACTAAAGTTACTTTTCCCGAGGTAGGGCATGTGTTTGTTTGTAAAATCATAGCAGCATTATATCCCATGGGATGGGTTTGGGTGGAATGAGAAAATGACCCCAGATTTAAGCCAAAGCCAAGAGAGTAGAGCTTGTGACTTTGGAGAGCTGGCTTTGATTAAAATSCTGTTTGTGCAGCGTTAGCACACAGGGCTCCTCTGACAAGCCTGTCCTTCTGCCAGTCTGGCAGAGCTGCTCCTTGTGCCAGATTATAATCTGCTCTTGGTGTCGTTGAGCTGTCCCTCATCTGCTGAGCTCACATGTATGTGCCACTCTCTGATGGCACGGTGACGTTACACACAGCAGCTCCAGCCTGCCCCTGCATTCAAACCCTGCTTYAGATGATGGGAGCTGGGATTGAGAATGATTTAGATCATTCTCTGGGAAATGCAAGCACTGCAGGTCCAAACTCTGGGGTTTCTGAGTGACTCAAATGAATGTGAACCAGTTTGTCGTAGGAGTGGCTCAGCAGTCAGAGGGATGACACTCAGCAGTTGTATCCATGACTGACCACATAATTTTTCAGAAAATGCTCAAGCATTCAGTTAACAGGTCCCAAGGAGAAGGGATGTCTTGTTTGAGTTCATATAATGAGCAGGAGAGTCATTTGTCCTGCGAAAATGGTGAAAAGTCTTCCTGTCCCATCACAATGGCTGTGCTGTCCTGATTTGGTGGCCTGGTTTGGTCAGAGAGAGAAGCTCACAGGACATTGTGTCACATGCAACTCTCACGTGCTTTTTCCTGGGATTGGCTGAGTTGACGACCCTGGGAGAAGATCTGGAGGGTCTTCTGTGTCATCAGGTCCAGTCCTGTGCAATTTCACTTGATTTTCTCCAACACTCTGCTTTAAAGGGAGTTGAGCCCGAAGGAAGATTTTGGAGGGGTGGGGGCGAGAAGGGCGGAGCAGTTGGGTTAAAGACCTCRCTGTAGGACAGAGCTTGTGTCTCCATATAAAAACACCAAACCATGATCCCCTACAAGCTGTTCCTTGGTGCCTCTTCTGGAGCAGGGTGAGCAGTCAGGGGCTGTTGTGGGCTGGAGAAAAGCTCAGGAACCACAACAGGACTGAGCTGCTGCTGCTGCACATCACCCTCTGAGATCCACCACAGAAAAACCAGCAAGGAGTTAAACACAATGCAGAAAATAATGCTTCCCTTATTTTCTCCTTACCCCTCCTCCTCCCATGTGCTTTTATTTTTGTCTTGAGCTAAGTAGAAATGTTGGGGTGTTTTTTTTGTTTTTTTATTTTTTTACTTTGGCTTAGCTTATGTTGTTATTTGATTTTTACAGAATCCTCAGGTACCTAATGAAATTGCCACATGCTCAAGGGAAAACAAGTTTCATAACAGAATGACAGTAAAACGCTGCTAAAATCCTTCAGGATAGAGGAAGGATTAGAAGAAGAAAACGCAGGATAATGCAGACATTAGTTTAAAGACAACAAAGGGTTCCTAGTGCACAGACACACCAGAATCCAACAGAAGTGTTCATAATTACTAATAACAAAAGCCTGCTCTATTATGGCTATTCCATTCAAACTAAAACACATGTAAAGCCTGTGTGCTAGTGAGTGTATTTTGATGATAGGTCTGGTTTAAACCTAATCTGCTGAAATACAGACAGGATAGGAACAATGCYTTCTCTAGGGATCAACAACTTTGTCCCTGAACAGACTGCCTTATGTAAACACCCATAATTCAGTTAAAATTCATGCAGACAGCTTGGATTAAAAAGAAACAAATATCAAACAAATAAACAAAAGCCACGAGCAACAGGGGCTGGTGAAGTCGTTGTGGGGGAAAAATACTCTTTGAAGCATATGCCAGTGTATACTAAATCAGGGAAATTATTATTAAACACTACAGGTCACAATATTGAACATATGTTCCACCTTCTGAGAAAGTAGCTGGAAATCTTGCTTCCACCAGTGGACATCTTGTTTAATGTGCCTTCTAGTCTTAAAAAATCCCAATGCTGAGCTGATAACTTTGGTGTTCACCATAACCTAGGCCTTCATTTTTCATAACACTGTACAGAATAATGGTTCTGGCTTGGAGCTTGCAGCTGGCACTCATTTATTCTAGGAATAAAGGTGGCTTACCCAGAAGATTTAGATTGCTGTGATTACATGGGTTACATTTTAACTCAGTAAGGACAGAAATTCATTTTCTCAAGTGATTGTTCCCTTCCAATCTTTTAGTTCATCAAAAGGGACCAAAATGTTGTGTCTTGGAGTTGACACAATGACCTGGGGAAATCCTGGMCTCTGCTTTAACTGGTGGCATAGGGAGAAAATTCCTCCTCCTTCAGGTTTTTTTTGTTTGGTTTTGGAGGGGTTGGTTGTTTGTTTTGGGTTTGCTGGTTGTGGGGTGAGATTCTTGGTTTGTTTGTTTCTCTTTTCCTCCTTCTCACACTTAAATAAATGATGGGAAGAGATTGATGTTCCACACATTCCCAGTGAATATGGGACCATTGGATATTCCTTAAAATTTTTGCTCTTTCTGCTTCTGCCACTTTTCAGGTGTGTTTGTAAATAAATGAGGTTATACCACAGCTACACCTGGCAGGTTTCAGCCACAGAAAAKAAAAATAAATTCTTACAAGTTCTGRCTAATTACAGTCGTTCAGATGAAACACTTCAAAAGAGGAAARTTTAATCACTGTTTAAGCAACTTCCTGTTCAAGGTGTTTTTTCGTCTTTCAAAATTTTTATTCAGTGGATTTTCATGGATTTTTCTACTTGGAACCATTGAAAGGTRACTGAGCTGAAAGCCTTTCAGTGGGGGTGCCATCTTTTCTTAGTTCATTAACTTCTCTCCAGCTCTTGTTAGCAACATTAGGACAAGACCCTACTGTGACCATGATTTACATCTTGTATGAGAGCTCTCTGGATTCAGACTGAGAAGAAAATGTGGCAAATCTTGCATTCAAAAAGCATTCATTTCAAGGGCTTGGTATTTAGCTCCGTTTTGAATTTCAGCACTGCTTACTTGTGTTGGAAAAGTTATTTTTGGTTGCTTTCTGTGCCTCATTATAATTCTGAAAATGACTAATTTGATGTGACATTTACTAATGTAGTATGATCAGACATAATTTGATCTTATTAACTTAGATCGTACCATATTAGCAAACATCGGATTCTATTTGAGAAATTTACACATGCTGCGAATGTGGATACACCTTGAAATAATACAGTATTAGTATAATTTGTCACCCTAATGCTGTATTTGGTAAAGAATGTCAGAATATATTGCAATTTATAGCTACCTGCTCACAGATCTGCAAGGATTCAGCTTGGCTCTGCTGCTGTCATATAGTTCAATCACTTAAACAAAAAAAAATCACGATAATACAAGACACTGCAGTTTAAATACTTGATGTCTTCCTTTCTTTTGGAAATGCTTTCATTGCCTTGCATTTTGGTGGCTGAAATCCAAGTTAGCTGAGTGGAATAAAGAGCTTATCTTGTGGAATAAAGGTTTATTTTCCAATCCACATGTGGTGGTGGCCAGTGTGGCCTGGGAACTTTGCATGGRCTGGACAGCAACAGGCACTGAAATGGTGCAGCTCTATCAGCCCTAAATCAGCACATGAGCCTGAGTGCTGCTGCCTTTTGCTTTCCTGCTGGGCACCAAGTCTTTAAAAAGACTGAATATTTGTTGATGTTTTTTATGAAGGAATGGAAAGGCCAGTTGCCTTTTATAACCTTGTGTGGTCGCGACAGTAACTCTCGTGTTCACTTCTCCCATTCTGCTCTAGAGCTGCTATTTCTCTTTGCCAGCTCAGGTTATAACTTGGAGTTAATCTCCTGTGCTCCTATGTGAGACTCTGTATCCTTTCCTTGGTGGTTTTTTGGGGTTTTTTTTTGTCTTTTTTGAGGGGTAATCGAGGGTTTTTCCTCTGATCTTGAGGAGCACTGGGAGCATTGTGCATTCCCATCTGACCAAGCTGGTCAAAGATACTTTGGAATTGGGACAATTGTGGGCTGAGCATCCCTACAAATGTGCTTCCACATGAAAGGTGAAAGAAGGCAGCAGCAATGTCTCAACAGTCCTATTTTCCCAATGGTTTTCCCCCAGTCTAGATGTATTATGGTGTCATTGCAGCAGAAAAAAAAAGGGTTTCTAGTGAAGAGAGGAAGATTGAACAGAATTTCACACAGCTGCCCCAGTGAGTGTGTGGACAGGAGGGGCTGGGGTATGGGCTGAGCACCAAAGCAGCTGGCAATCCAGGATGTCTGATGAAAAGTGCAAATTGCTTCCCATCTGCAGTGGAAAGAATGAAAAAATAAAAAAAAAAAAAAATTAAAAATAGAATTAAAAGGAGCAGTTCAAAACTTGCTGTAAAGACTCCAGTTCTGACTGCCATGATCCACTGGCATCTGTTGTGCTGGGATGAGCCAGAGCAGGCTGTGCTCACTCCAAACCCCAAACCTCCAGGCTGGATTCAAACACCTGGCTGTGTGAAGGCAGGGTGAAGGCTGAAGCTTAARCCTTAAATTTCAGACTGCAGGCCATGATATGTGGTGTTTGATTTCTTTTTGTCTGGCAGAACACAAGCTGTTAGAAAAGCTTTTATTTTTCCATATTCCAAAATCTTTTTTTATTTAGATGTCAGGTTAGCCCTTTGATGTAASTTTTGCAAAACCCCTCGACAAGGTTATTAGAAAATCCTCACTGAAGTAGTACAGTTTTACTGAACAAAAAACTGAGCAGAGCACTACAACAAAAAGGGTGTTTGAGCTCTTTTCATTGACCATGAGTTTGAAATAATATAMTTATTTTTAACCATGCAACAACTTTGATCCAAAACTGATAATGTTGCATCTTTCCYAATGGATTTTTCTCTTTTGTGTTATTTTTTCATGCTCCCTTTGGAAAATAACAATCAAAAGCAGTTCCAGGCTCTTCATTCCTTTTGTTTCTACCCCGTTGTTCCAACCACTGAGCAAATCCAGCTAGCTGTCAGCCTGAGCTCCTGTCACTCTCTGAAGACARCGCTGCCTCCTGTTCTGCTCTTCAGATATTTTTGAAATGTGATGSTGGAGCTTTATTCCCACAGATGGAAAGGTGTAGGGGTTTGTGTCAGTGATTCCTGTGTTTCAGGTGTACCCAGACAGAGGGAAGGTGCTTTGACTCCAAACTGGCTTTTCTGCATTGCTCAGTGCTGCAGGCGTGTTCAGGAACACCTTCCCCATCCCGTCACACAATCACACATTGAATATCTCAGCCACTTCTGCCCATAATGAATTCCACAGAYGGACAGAAATCGGCAAGAATTTGCCTCAGATTTACCCCATTTCTCTCAGTTTTCATTCCAGAAGAACCTTGGCTTTATTCCTTCTGAT
The DNA here is from genome assembly GCF_030028575.1 of Malurus melanocephalus. NCBI lineage: Eukaryota > Metazoa > Chordata > Aves > Passeriformes > Maluridae > Malurus > Malurus melanocephalus. The sequence goes on along the minus strand of NW_026623794.1, from coordinate 196,755 downwards.
TTTGCCTTATTTTTATCTGCCTACRGCATTTACAGGTGCTGTGTTTGCCTGACATTTCAGCTGTGGAGCCTCTCTYCTTGTGAACAGCTCCCATCAGATCACAGATGACACCTGTGATTGACATGACCCCTGTGACCTCTCCAGGTTCCTCATGGTCCTGTAATTCAGTGTTCTGGCAGCAAAGCAGAAATGTGGATGAAATCCCAGTTTTAGTACAGCAAAGATATTGGCTTTTACCTCCAAGGTCAGGGKCAATGAAATATGGAGTGCTGGACCAAAAGTGATGCCCTACATCSATGTGTCAAGTCAACTGCTGTTGAAACCCTGGGTTATTTAATCCCTTTTGTGATCTTTATAGAGTTGATCTCTAAATACWGTGAGTGTCCATGATGGATGTATTTAAGACAGATGATTGGTGAGGTAGCAGAGATGTGCAAAATGCCTATTCAGGGGTCACTGGGCTGACAATCACAGARTTACTGCCATAATAAGAGCATTCCTCTGCAGAACTTTTCACATGCAAATGTCTAATTCCTGCTTTATCACAGAACCTTTAAAAAACCAGTCAACGTATTCTTCTTTTGGAAAGGCACATGATGATAAACCCTATCACTTGAAATTATTTTTTTTGAAAGAATGGAATTGGAAAGAATGAAATTTGATTCCACCTAATGACAGATGTTTAATATTATGCAAGTGAGGCTTTTCATTGGTGCAGGCCTTTTATTTTTATGGTGTACTTTTATTGAAGTACATGTAATATAGAWATTGGAAACACATTTTGAGATGTAGATTTTCTTACAGGAAGGTTTTAAAAGATAAGGCAGCGTTGGATTTACTGGAGCAAAATCAAAAGCATCATTACCTGTGGAARCATGTTTAGGATTTTTGGATGCTTTGATTTCAGAGTATTCTTTTCATGTAGAACATCTTATTTGTTGGAAGGTGAATGGAGGAAGGAGGATAGTGGGAAGGCTGTTCCACCAAGGACAAGGTGAAGATCACYGTGGCACTTTCCATGGATTAATCCATTATTCCCTGTTCTCTGTGTTTCCAGAACATGAATGCCACAATCCATTCTAATGAGATTTGTGTTTCAAGCCCACTCTATCTGACAGCAGTTTTTGGCATGGTAGGAGTTCACATGTCTCTGTTGGGCAGCAAGATCCCTTCCATTTCAGCAGTAACTCCATTCAGAATCTGTGGCCTATCTTAATTTGAATTCAAAGCTGAGGGGTAGGTCCTGATCAAAATTAAATTGCTTTTCTGAATGAATGACAATTGTAACCATATTATTTAGCCCTGAAATTGGCTGGTTCATTCAGTGAAATTAAGGCTTAAAAGAGGCATCTGCAGAATCACTCCAGGAAACTGAACGTCCTCCCTCTGGGGAAAAAAATAGTTAAAGCATTGATGGCAAGATAATTCAATAAATATAAAAACCATTTCTGATTTGAAATTAGATTTGCTTGTTTTGATCTAGAAAGCTGGTTTGTCTTACACCCTTTTCTGCATGAACACCATCTTGAGCTATATTTTTTCTGCTCRCATAGACCAGCACAATAATACCCAGGCAATTAAAATGTTATTCATTTAGTCTTGGTGAAATATTTTGAAAATTAGCTTCTTTCTCGTATGTGGCAAACTGAGTCATAGAGAAATGAAATATCCTGGTCACAGCTGTATCAGATTTGTAGAAGAACTGGAAATTGAGTGCAGATCTTGTGAAGCCTGGTGTGTGAACCTTGATGTGTGAAAAATAAAACATAATTCAAAACCAAGGGGGCTGCTAAAAAAGAAAATTGGATTGTAACCTCTGTCCTGRCTTTTTCCACTTGCTGCTCCTAATCCTAATTTCCACTCTGCTCCTAATCCAGGAGTCAGCACGAGCACGAGAAGGGCCAGCATTTTTGTTGAGGTGTTTTGAGCCCCATAAATAATTCAGAACTTTATTTCTATGTTGCTCATGCACAGTCATCACTTGGGAACCACTAAAAATAATAGTGAGGGTGATGATTAGCTTCTGGCGTGACTGCATGAATTGTGATGAGCTTGGGCTGGGTTCTAGATGCCAGCAAATGTTTACAAATGTGTCCCTTGAACTGCGCTCTCTCCATGTGGTTTTTTTTCCAGCGTATCCTGAACTCCTGCCCACACAATGGCTGTATTGTCTTTAAAGGATGGAATTCTGCCCTGCTGTGCAGTGAGACAAGCACRGGGCTGTTCTCCACCCTGCTCCTTCTGTCTGGTTGCAGAAAAATGAGGATTTTTAACAGACAATCCAAAGGGATGTGTCTGTGTTTGGGTGAAACACCCATTTGATGGCACTGGTGAAGGACTTGGAAGAGCTGCACAATTCTGCAGCACTCCTGTGAAAGGTGTTCTTTGTCAGGATCACCTGGGACAGGTTGGGGTGTCCTACCCTGGCTGAGGGTGAGGACAGAGCTGTTTCTGCTGTCTGATAACCGGGGTTGATTCTCTGTGCTCAGAGAGCTCAGGGGCTGCCCAGGGATGGGGCAGCACAACCCACGAGATCTCATTTTTCCTGAGAGAAGTGGTGTTTGTGCATCTCAGATCCTAGAAAATGTTCTCAGGAGAGCTTYAGTGCAAGAGAAAAGATCTCCAGGGGCCAAGGCAGCTGTGTGAGGAGTAAAACTGGAGTGTGTTTGGTGACGAACCTCAGCACGCAGTCCCAGGGAGGCCTGGGGCAGGAAATTGAGAAACGCCTCGCAGAGGATAAACTCAGCCAAGCCAGTTCCCGAAATGAGGCTGCTGCAGAATGACARCCCTCAAGGTCATGTCAAAGACATGTGAAACTGCACGGGAATAAACCCAAACTGCCGTCTGAGAGCTTGTGTGGAAAGCTCCAGTTGTGTAAGAAACCCAGGATGATGCGATACTTTCCATAAAGCACAAACCCTTGCTGGTGAGAGCAGAGCTTCTGAAATAATAATCTCCTGCTCTTTGCTTTCCTTCTCCTTCCTGCTCTCATTTCAATGCCCATTAGATGATGTGTSACCCTTCAAACTGCTGCAGGGATCCCTGTGACGAGGGGCAGACTTTCCCACAGCAATTCCAGAGGTTTTAGCAGAATTTGTTCACTCTGACTCTTTCCTTCAAGCTTTTCTCTCTCTCCCCGTGGCAGTCTCTGCCTGGTGCTCTTGGAGACAGCCGGCTCTTAGCACGTTTCCTGATTCCCAGYTTTTCCACTGGCAGCACATATTCAATCAGAATTTCATATTAGTTCAGCAACCCACAGCAAAAGTGAAGGACAGTATTATTGGGATATGATAAAAMCCCCATGCACAGGCTTGCAAAACTCACTGTAGCAGCTTGCATGCTGTTTCCTCAAATCTCTAAACTTTTACCCACACCCTAACCAAGAAGGATAAAAAATGCCTCCATCCTCAGAGCTTTACAAGGCTAGATTAGARAAACATCTGCTGGGAAGAGATGGTGTTGATTGGAGGGTTGAGCACACAGATCTGGTCACTTCTCCAGCACTGGAGTTCCAGGATGGGCAGGGAAAAAGGGCCCAGGGATTGGAATGGTGGTGACAAGTAGCTGGTTCACCTGGCTGTGTTTGTGGAATAGCTGAAAAACTATTTCAGCTATTCTATAAAGTAAGGGRATCTTCCCTTAATGAATATTTTAGGGATTCATGTGTAATTATTTGAACTTTCTAAACTGCAAATTACACTGCTACAAATTCATCCTTCCCAGTTAGACAGGAGCTTCGTGGTGTTTCAGAGTGCATTAACTGCCTYGAAAATCCCTCACTCATTCCCGTGCAATTTATTCTGCTGTTCTCTGTAATGAGTTAATCTATTTTGAATGAAGCTGAGTTGCTGTCTGAGTGCACAGTAAAAGCTGCTCCCAGCTCCTGTATGAGCTGCCTGGCACAGCCCCACGGCCATTCCACAGTGTTTGTGCTGCTTGGTGCTTGATCTGCACAGGAATTTGGGGGTTTGTGCAGGTTTTACCCCACTGGGATCATCAAGAGCAAAGACAGACAAACCTGACAGTCGGTCCTCAAAGCTGCACCAGCTCAGGGAATACCTSAGTGTACAATTACCTTTAAAATCCTTGCTGGATTTAGCATTTTCCATTTACCCCTGCCCAGCCATGGAATTAGCTCCYCCCTGACCCAGAAGGAGGTCCTGCTCTAGAGATTCTACTTGATTCAAGTCTAAAAAAACCTTTCCTGCTGACATTTGGGGGGCAGAGGGAGTTTACCCTCTATCTAAAGCAAATCCAGATCCCAAGCAGGTGATGTATGTGCTGCATCCCTGATGTTGTTGTGTTGGAAAGCGATGAGGAAACGAGCACAGGGCACAAACTGGGAATATCTGAGGGTCTCTGCTAATGATAAACCATCATTCTAAATGCTGCAAAAACCGCAGGTGCTTTATTATTCAAGACAAATCATTGCCTTCATTTGTTCCCATCCAAAACAGACTCAGAGAGYGCATCTCTGAGGAAGGGAAATTAAATAAGTGACTCTTTTGACAAGAATTATATATTACTGTAGCTTTGGCTTTATCAAGATCTGGTTTATCAGGGTAACAAGATCRTGTGTTTTTAATATAAAACTGAGATATTTCATTCGGAGGGAGCGTTTTTGAGAAACATGAAGAGGGAAAAAGTTATACAAGGGGAAAAAATGGAAAACTTTACAGCAGAAAATTTTACATATGAGAATGGCTTTTGAAACTGGAAAATCAAATAACAGGCACGTGTTTTGCTATCAAACACTCAAACTAGCACTTGGTTTGACACAGCTTCCAGAGTTTATAAAATACAATTCCAGGTCAACAATTTGCAGAATTTGWGCTCAGCTCAGCCCTCATTCGTGTGCTGAAGTGTTTTTCTCAGCCCTGGCCTGCAGTTTGATTTCTAGCTCCCATCTTTACCAGGTTCCAAGTGCCTGGAATACTCAGGTGAATAGCAATTAATGACACTCAGCTACTTCAAATGCTGGGATAAATTGCTGCAGCTCCCAAAAGTGGCTATTAGAGCTAATCAGAAAATGCTGTACTTCCTGCAGAAAATGTCAACTTCTTGTTTTTGTAAACCAAAAGCAATCAGGAGAAGTTCTCTCTCCAAGGAAAGCTCCTTTAAAAGAAAACTGCACACGTCTCATAAATATTCGCTCTGGTCAAAATCCCAGATTTCTGTCAGGAGGTTTTTGGCTGGGTTTAATGATTATTGCTGATACTGCCAAACACCGTGATCCASTTGCAAGGAATTTTAACAGAGGCTCATTTTAAGAACTGCATCCCCTCAGACTGACTCTGCTTGTGAGATTTTTTGGGGTAAAGCATTGCAGAGCAGAATATCAGTGTTTAAAAAGGATGACACCGTAAAAACCTCCTGAGGCTTCAAATTTATGACCATCTACACCACAAGAGAGTTGAGTCAAAGGCAATATTTCAGTGCAAACAAATCAAATGTGATTGTTTCTCTGAACTCGAACCAGATTTAGATGGGATTTTTTTTCAGCTCTGGCAGGAGTTCAGCCCTTGTTTTGTTAAAATTGTGAAGTTAAATGAGTTTAAAGATTTCCTGCCTATGAATCTGGCATACACAAGTGAAGTGCATTAACAGGTGCTGCTGTTGAAGTCTGTTTTAGAAAAATACTGCAGCTTTTTTTTTTTTTTTATGTTAAAGGAGTTAAAATAAGCGTTATTATTGTGTTAACAAATATCTTCAGCTATTTCTGAAAATTTGCAATTTGCCAGCAATTTGCCATATTCTATTTCTATGGCATATTTTTATTGCTGCAGACTGGACATCCAGACAGTATAATTGCAYTCTTTTTTGTTATCATTAATATTGTTAATTACTTCTGGGACAATATTTAATTGCTAATGAGTTTTGCCTCTCAGTGAAATTTCCAGAGCAGGTTTGGTTAAATTTGCAAAAGGTGTAGTTGATAATAATTTAGCATCTTGGGAATGCTATTTTGCAACATTAAACAATATTACATTGCATGCTACTGCAGAAATAAAATTATACACTTGAAAAATTAATCTGAATAAGCCAGGTATTCATGCTRCTTTCTGGAGTTATGCAAGAATGGAATCATAAAGGAGATGCTTATTGGACCATTTTATTGGACTGTTTTCTAGGGACAAAACCAACATCTAAATGTTCATTTCAGCTGGTAAACAAATCCAGAAGTCTCAGATTTCACCTCTGGCTTAGGCTGCAAGAGCAGTAATACTCCTGTAAATAGGAATGAAGCTCCACCTGCATTCTGTTGAACTATTTGATAGGTGATGTTTGAATAATTCTCTGTGCAATAAAAGCTTGAAAGGGTGATTTTTCCAAACAAATACCTCCACCAGTGACACTACCTCCACACACAGATCTGCTTGGCAGAAGGGCAGGAGCTTTAGGCCAAGTTTTTAATGACTGTGCTCAAAATTCACAAAACCAGAAGCTCTAAAAAGCCATTGCCAGTGGAGAATGAGCCCCTAAAGTGTGTGAGGAAAGGAGAACATCCACAGGGAGGGCTCCAGCTCCAGCAGCCTCACACCCACACCCCTCAGCAGCCTGGGGAATGTTCCTGTGCCATTCACAACCTTCTGTAGGAGGCAATTATCAATAATTTTTGCATGRCAGGAAGAGGCAGTGCATTTCTTCGCTGCCAGCATCGGGCACTGGTTGCTCGCAGCCGTCTGGGTGCCGATTTATACAACGTGGCTCTTTATCTGTTTATTTGGGGTTGATGTTCTTCCTGTGCTTCCAGGTGTCAGAGTGGAAGCTCTGCTGTGTTTGCTTTTTAGCAATGTTCTGGGGGRAARATAAATAAATAAATAAATAMAATATCTCTGRGAARGGAACAAAGGAAGGTGGAACAGCTTTTTAAAGCTCAGATTCCCCTGTCCAAAACTTACCTATTTTCTGCAGTGCCATAAAATAAACCTCACCAAATGATCTTCTGTTGCATGCAAGAAGAATTAATTCACTCTCACTTTTGTCTTAGTTTTCTGTCCCTCTCATGTGTGAGTTGACCCCGATGGCAGCAAAGGGATTATATATTTTTAGGTGTTGACTGCCTAGATGTTGTAAATAAAGCCTGTAAATTCTTAGCTTTGACTATTTGTTCTYTGCGAGATGTGGATGTATTTTTGTGTTTAATCAGAGCATGCTCAGGAGCAGAAGCGTGTTTCRTGAATAATAGCTTTATCCAAATATAATGAATACAATTCTTCAGAATTCAGTGAATTTTGGATTAGCTCTGAAATAAATGGCACACGGAAAGCATTGGTGGGAATCTATTTCACTGTGTGTATTTCTCATTTCTTATTCACCTCAAGATATTGTGATATCTTTCACCTTCCCAGAACCAGGCACGTCTGTAACTGTGCTGCTGGCCTTCAAACAGAACTGAGAAGTCACATAACTGGAAAATTTAGATTACTGAATCTAGAATGGAAATGGTACTTCTTAATAGCAGAGCCTATTTTGGGGCACTTTGGCCTGAATAGATGTGTGGGGTTCTACTSTAAATATTTCCATGCTTAAGAGGACAGAGCAGGGATTTCTGGCCATTTCTTTGAGTGTGGTGGTGGAGCACTTCAGCTTCAGCAATATAACCCAACCTAAAGTACTCCCAACTAAATTACAGTCTCATGGAATATCCTTTAGCACATTATTACTTTCAGAAACCTTAGCAGGACGTGCAGCATCCATGTTAGTTTTTAATTTTAAAATAGTCAGTTCAGCTTTACAGGATTTAAACTTYCTTAAAATACTGCTGCCAGGCATTCAGGATATGAAACACTGTTCTSTATAATGTATTTTGTTTCATTCCTGTTGGTCACAAAGGAACCAGATTGGAAATTCCTGCCCCTTCCCAGGCAGTGCTCTCCTGTTTAGAGTAGACAAGGTTGGAAATGAGTAGATCTTGGTGTACACCATCACTGTTTGAAATGGCTCAAAATGAGAGTTCATCCATGGTATGTGATGTTTACAGAGGTGATAAATCCATCAGCTCTCACCACACGGGGTATGAGGAGCTTGCTCCGTGTTCTGGTGCTCCAATTCTCCCATGTGTTTTGCTGYCTAAATTTTATTCCTTCTATTTCTCTCACTCCTGGGTCTTAAAATTTTCTCTAAACAAGTGGTTTTATTCCCAGCATGAGCATTACATGAAACTACTGTTCTGCTTTCTTAACACAGAGTAGGCTGATGTTCTGAATTCAGCAAATAAAGCAGCTTTTTTAATGTGAAGGGTGTAAAGCTACCCAAGCACTCCACGTGTGCATGGAACAAAAGCCTTGATCTCCCTTCCAAAGGCAACATATACTCCTTATTTTTTAGGAAATTACCACAGCTGGAATAAACCTGATCCTGCTGAAGTCAGTGGAAGTTTTGCTGTTGGATTTGTCAGCAATCCCCTCCTCTTTATTTTACATCTAGGATACAGCAGACACCAAATTTTGGGGTAAGTTACTTGAATTATTTCCTTTTGCTAGGAAGATTCTGCGTTTACTTRTGGCACAGATTAAAAATGTCATGGCAAAGCACTGTCTCAATCAACACTTTTAATGATACGTGATTATTCATAGCTTTTTGAAAATGTCATAAGTATTTCCACTTCACAGCCTGACATATGCTTTCTAAACAAATACTGATGAGTTATCTTGGGTCTCAGTTTCTTACAGTAGACTTGCAGGTTCCTGAGTAGAAAAGGAAACAATGTTTAAAATACTGAGAAAAGTGTAAATGGAAAGAGATTAATCAGTAAATAAATGCAGATGTCTTGTGTTCAAAGCTGTTGGCCCAGGATTTTATCTGTGYTGCTTCAACTACTCTGATCTGAAAAATGTCCATTTGCCTTCAGTATGAGAGGCAGTATAGATTTTTGAGCGTAACAGATCTCCCTCCTTAAATGTTATATCAGACTGAACACTGGCAAAAATGCTGTGTTAAAATAAATTATACTCCCCAAAAATGTAGGGTCTAAAGAGAAGGTGTGGCAGTGGTGTGAGTTACCCCAAGCTGTGTGCCAGTGATGTCAAACAACACCGCTTACCTCATTCCCAGATTTTTATAAAACAACCTGTCATCTCTGAACTAAAGATTGCTCCTGTCATCTGCTATCTATAATAAAGGAGGGTGACAGCAGTCAGGCTGCTCCAGAATGATGAGCTGGGAGGGAGAGATACTGCTGGAAATCATCGGTGTGGCAGTGACACTTTCACCCTTTCTGCAGAGGGAGATGAGCAGGTGGGAGGGACGCGGTCACTTCTGAAGAGCTCCATAATTCCACCTCCTGGGAGCTGAGGATGATGAATTAAATGTCACCAATTGCATGAATAGGCAGTCAGGAGTGCCAAAAAGGGCTGCTGAGTGATCTAATCACTCCTTGGGTGCCCGGGGAGCCTGAGCATCAAACTCCATTAGGTCCATTAGGCTGGACCACGCTGAAATCGCCCATTTCTAAATGCGTAGGAGGAACAATTTAATCTCTTACTCCATCAAATATTTTGCTGCGTGCTTTAGGGAGCATCAGCATTTATAAATCACCTCATTTGGAGCAGGATTTTTTCTGGTTGCTGAACATACAGAATCATCTTCACGTGCTCGACTTCCGCARGCTCTTCCTCCTCGTGGGATTGAAACTCCCTGTGTTTAGAGATGATGAAGCTGAAATGCTTTTTTGTGTAGCACAAATAATAAACACAGAAGCAGCCTCAACAGCCTTTAGGGCTGTTGTACAGCTATATTGTTTATATTAAAATCTGAGTGCTTACTGCAGGGAAAACATCCCAGAACAGCCCTGTGGAAAATACCTCTCCTCGCCTCTCGTCACAGTAAATTGTAGTAAGAGAAAGTGTCTCTATTTGATGAAAAAATATCTTCAAGCCCAAGGAGGAGGTAAAAATACACAACCAGCAGTTGCAYAGCCTCCAACTAGATTTCCTGAGGATAAAGTACAGGTGAGAACGCGCTGGCATTTGGAGAGCAGGGTTTTGCATATGCCAGCTCATTACTCGGTACTGTTATAAAGCATGGACAGTTGTGGCTGGAAAGCTGCAGGGAGAAAAATGTCACAGATATTCAGGATGTTTATAAACACTGTGACCACCTGCAGCTGATGCACCCAGCTCCTGAGAATTACTCTGCGTGTTTCAGCCTAATTAAATGSTTTTTTAATATTTTCAGTGCAGGTTCTGCTAAGGAGTTTTGTGATGACTATTGTGGTGTAAAGTTTTGATATTTGGATGGTGGGGAAATACAGATGCAAGCCTTAGTTACATAAGCCTTTAGAAAGGTTATGTTTCATTGCTTTTTCACATTTCATCCAGCTCTTGCCGGGGAAACGCTGCACTATAGAAAAAAATCATTATGCAGATCAAGAAACATGAGCGTGCTGCTACCACGGGAGGAAAAATATAAATAATTAAATCTCGCACCACCTCTTTCACAGCCTTAATCTCATTAATATAAAGCAATTTTAGAGATGGAGAAGAGCCGATAACAGCATTGGACTCATGAGATATTTCTGTTTTCCATCCATCAGGCAGGTAATTGTGGGAGTTATGACTTTGTTAGGCAGAAATGTACAGCTCTAAAGAACCGATAACTGAGCATCTCTGCTCAGCAGACAATGGAGCAGCATCCAGTAATTGAATACATCAATAAGCTTTCACATCTCGTATAACTTCAGTGCCCTGGACAGGATAGCATTAGACATAATCATATTTTGATCAGGAGAAAATAGAAGTTGGATGAAATAATATCAATTTTATTTACAGGGCAGCGAAGAAGCCATCCAGTCTGTGACAGAAAAATGATTTTTTTTTTTTTTTTATCTGGCTTTGATCTGGCTCTGGGCTTTGATTTGGTGGCAAATGGGTCTATAACTCATTTACACCAGCTGCCAAGCTTTTTCAAAGCACAGAACATTAAGCAGAATCCTGCTTCAAGGAATAAATACACAATCAACATAATAAATGGTGACAAAACAGCCCCAGCTCATTCTTTACAGTTTTAAGTTGCTCCAGCCTACATGAAACACTATAGATACTCAGCTCAAATAGTGCTTATTGATTTGTGGCATTCTTGGGCCAAAGAGCATTTTTCGTGTRAAATGATAGGATGAGAGTTTAAAGGGGGCTTTGATGGGGTCAGGGAGCGTCCTTGTGTGAATTTTATTTGCAGCTTGTGGCAGAAGAGGAAAGGTTTTTGGGGAAAGCCAGGAGGGAGGGCAGGAGAGGAGATGTTGGTGGGCACAGAGAGGCTGCRGAGATGGGCAGGGCAGGGTGGAACTCACAGATCTGTGACAAGAGCATCCTTTCCTTCCTGCCTGTGACGCTGTGACAGCATCTTCATCCTGCTGGGATTGTCTGAGCGGGGTCAGGAGCTGGGATTTGATGGTYCTTGTGGGTCCCTTCCAGCTCAGGATTTTCYRATCTGCTTTTCCCTGAGTCACCAGCCAGGTCACACTCAGCCCTCARTGACTGAGACAGCCAGGCCCACATATTTAATATTCTCTACAGAGCTTCTAATAGCCAAAATTAAAYATCATCAACTTAAATAAGGCAAATAATCCCTGTGAAAAAAATTACCTTTAAGCAAACTTCAAAGGCTTCCTCTTTTTTTTCCCATTTATACGTTTTTCTTAAATAATGAGAAAATCAGGGGGTGTGCTTGAAAAGCTGGATTGTAGCTCAGATAATGACAACATTTCTGATAGTTTCTGTAATGTAATGAACATGCTCTCTGAACTGGCAGTTTATATGCTGAGTTCAAAATGGCTTGAAATTAAAATTTAAAATAGGACATTAAGTCAGGAAATAAATCTGAACAATGGTAATAGCCATACTGTATTGAAACTGGTTAAGAAATCACATAGCTGTGGACATAATTAAGAGTTTKAAAAGCTGCATTAATAGAGGTTTCATACTAAATATTGCACTGATATTTATTTTCTCACATCTCTAGCATTATTAAGGCACATATTCTAGTTTTAGGTAGCTCAATGCATAAATCAGCACAACTTCTAGGTTTCATTTTGGTTGGAATGATCATAATATGGCAGTTCAATGAGCAGCTTTGCTTGGAGATTTATTCTCTTGGATTAGTTTCATGTTATAGATTTCTCTGTAGTGGCTACAATTCTTTTCCCAATTAAGTAAATAAGCCTGAATGAACTGGGTGAGTTTTTWGTTTGATGGGGACTTTAATCTCATTTCTGTCTGCATTAGATGACAGAAGTGCACTTAAAATACTGGTTCAATTTAGTCTACAAGTGCTTTAGACTGGAGAATAATCTGTAATTAACTGAGTACTTTACTAACTTTCTACTTAGCCATTAGTTTAAAGGGTTCGTTTTAGTAAACCAAAGAATGTAAAGATCCTTGTCAATAAAAATCCATTTATAATACTCTTCTAGAACTACCCTTAGTACTCATTTTCACAATGGCTTCATTTGAGGCTTTTTTCATTTCTTCTCTTTATCCTTGTTGGCTGCAGAAAAGAAAAAAATAAAACACGAAAACCCATTCTCTTYTTGGAGAAGATAGACAAAAACAATTTTTTTGTTCTTTCTTTTGAAAGAACAGACCTTTCAGCTTTTCAAACCTCCTACAATTTGGAATTTTGAGAGTTATTTATACCATTTTAAAAATTTATTTATACAAGTAACAGGCGATGGGGGGGCACCTGCTGACAGGAGATGTGTTCTTTTCTCTAAAAGCAGAAGGAACYAGGAATTGATAAAACCAGGCAAAGWCTTTCGAAGGAAATGTTGAGTAGGATTTTACACACCACAGAATTCTTGARGAGTCTTTAGACAGGGCCAGTCTTTAGACAGATCCACTGTGTGGATCTTTTTGAGGCATCAATACTGTAACTTTCTTCCAKTTTAACTGCTGTTTATGCACACGGTTATAAATAAAAGCGAGCACCTGTCTATTATTTTTAATTATGTTTTTCCAGACCTGGAACAGAAAGTAAAATATCCAATCGTTTTGACCCTGATGTTAATTGTTTTGAATAAAAAAATGTGCCACCTGTCAAGTGTAGCAGAAAACATATGCTGAGTACAGTGGTGTGCAAACCAAGTGGTGCACAGCTCATCTTCAAAAGTTATCCCCCTATGATTAATCTTCCTCTAATGGACATAAACTAAACACTGCCATGGAGAATGGTTTGAGTTTTCAGAAGAATATTTTTGCTATCTGGTGTGAAGAATTCATTCTCCATACAGAAGCAGTCAGGAAATGAGAAGTTGTCTTGTTTTTGTGGTGAAAAGCTTGTTTATTGGGATTTAAAATGTTGTCTCTTTCCCTAAATGGGAATAATTGGCAGGGATGTTTTCAGCCATGATTTCAGTCCTCTCCAAAATTCCTCTAAAGTGGTTCCTCTTTACCCTGAGGCTTGGAATAAAACATTTTTATTCCATTCATGTGACCAGATAATATCTAGAAGCATGTGTGCTAGGTAGGTTACCTGTTTCTGGAAGGAAAAAGCAGGGTTCAGCTCCCACAAGCACAGCAAGGGTGTTTTGGCCAGAACTAAACACCTTCAGACGTGTCTTTCTCCTTCACCAGCAAGGGTAGAACTTGACAGAGAAACTGCCTTGCCCAAAGTGCATTAAATACAAGATCATCACTGGGGAAATTAAATTCTTGCAGCATAAAGGCATTTTTCTTGGTCTTCATTGCCCCAGTTTGTGAGGCTGAGTAGAGAAAGGGCAAACAGGGAACAGCAGTAATGGAAGAAGTAGAATAGCAAACAAGTRCATTTAAAAKAAATAAATTTAAAAAAGCAAACAAGCCTGGATTGTCTGTTCTTAAAGACTGCACACTATATGCTTGTGTAGCACTGAGTGCACTGGGATTTAGGTATTGATTGAAGGGATCTTTTGATTCCTGAATGGTCTGATGATAACACAGCATTTCAAGTTCCTTTTGCTCGTGTTGCCWTCAGTGACAGACGTGTCCTTTGTAGTGATGCTCTGAGAAAGTGGTTGAGTATTTTCAGAAGATTCCAGCCCCAGCAGATGGAACTGTGGCTGGGAAAAGGGGATTTGGTGCTCTGTGAGAGTGGGGTTTGTGTCATTCTGGTGGCMAGTGGAGCTGGGCTGCTGGGCCACCTCTGCCTTTGGGGATGGTGGCCCTGGTGACAGGAATGGGCAGAATGGGCTGTGGAAGGTCAGAGGGGTGTGAGGGACAGCTGAGCTGCACTCCAGGGGTTATTGTTCAATACCCAATAAACAGCAGCTCTGTGCCTGTCACACCCTGGGAAGTGTTGTTCTGATTAGGGAATGAATCCAAGAGTTCATCTGGCAAATACACCCGTGCAGCATGCATTCCCAAATTCGTGGATTTTAATTATTTCACAAATTTTTGAGCAGCATTTGTTGATGGACACCAGCACGTGCAGGAATAGTGTTGTGTGGGGAAAGACATCTCTGTTTGATGCTGATCAAGGTACATCTTGTGCAGCAAATACTGAAACAGAAGGTGCTACTCCAGCTTCAAAGCAAACACCAGCCAAGTTCATGCTTTATTCAGCATCATAAGCCACATTTTTCAAAGTCCCAATTACGTTTCTTGTGGTATTTCTTGCACTGAAGCTGTGGAAGGAGCTGACTGCAGGTACTCAGAGCTGTCACCACAGCTCAGTTCTAATGCCATGAGCTCCATCCTGGTAATGGCAGGATCTGAGGCAATCCCACACTGCTGTGTTTTACAGCTCAGTTAAAGTGCCCACTAAGAAATTCATAAAGCACATTGTCCACATTTCCTCTCAGGTTAATGGAGATTTCTCTGTAATGCAGTAGAAACCCTGTATGCCATCCTTTACTTAACACAYTCCCTGCAGGGAKGATCTCTGGGTGTTAATGTGTGTGAGCCAAGGGGAGTGAATTCTGTTTCTGTACACATCAGCTAATTGCCTCTTTTTCTTCTGCTTTTTTTTTTCATATTTTTTTGTGTGCGTTCCTCATAGATTTCTCCAAGAGAAAAATACTGAATTTGGAATGCCCCTTGGTCCCCTTGTCCCAGCCCATCTATGCTGAGAGGCCTGAAATGCACACAGTTTATATTTCATTAATCAGTTTGTAAGAASAAGTTCTTAAAGGCTTGGATCAGTCAATCTATGCCTTTATTCCAAAACCAGAAAAAAACCCAAACTGAGGTAGATTACATATTGCTATGCATAGCTATGTGATCTGTTGGTCTGTGATGTTTGAGGCAATTTAATTCCCAATTCCAAGATTTAACCCCAGAAAATGCCCCAMTATACCGGGATGAGTTCTGTTCTGYTTATGGCATAGAATTAAAGGAGGCATGACTTCAATTGTCCTTGTCTGCCATGTGAGCCATGGAAACCTGTCTGTAGCACAGGCTGGAAACCTGGGAGAAGGAGCTGTAATCCCTTAATCCTGGATTAACCATCCTGTGTATCTCCAGGATGACATCCCACGTTAACACTGCAGTTGTGATCTTCCCCCTGAGGGACACCCTGGCACCGTCTGTTGGTGCAATTTTCCAAAACTGCATTTAAATGTCCCCTTTTTGATGCAGCCCTGTGTGTGTTGGCAGACTCAAGAAACCCCCTGACATCTGTGCCTTGCACAGTTTGCTGAAATTTCAGCTTATTTTGTGGAATTTACCTTCATCCCCTTGGTCCCAAGTATGACCAGCTGAACAGGATTAATAAAATCRGTGTTTTTCCACAAACAGTGAGCTGGCACAACAGGAAATGTTCTGCTGAAAGGTGCTGTCCCACTTTTCCAGTTCATCCACAAATGCCTCAGAGGTGATACAAAAAGCTAAGAAATGAGGAGTCATTTGGGAAAGGATATGGAGAGAAGTCACCTCTCTGGGCATGAATACCAGGAGTGCCACAAAACAGGAAAAGTCAAACAGGGAACACCACATGGAGAATATTTTCTTATTTCTCCTTAAAACCAACATAATGTAGCAATGGTTTTCTGCAGCTAGCAGAAATATACAACTAATAAAATAAACAACTAATGATGGTTTTGTTTCTTGGAAGCTAGCTGTGAAAAGTGCTTGTGAATTGTTTTTTATTTGTCTAAGCTCTTCTGCTCTGCAATATTCTTCATGTCCCACACAGTGGTATTTTCTGGTGCCTGATTTGATATTTTTTCAGTGCTCGAGTGCTTCTGCTATGAAGAGGATTTTAGTACTCTAACCAAGCAGTCAATAACCGTGACTGACCTTTCAAAACCATCAGGCCCTTACTCCAGCCACTTAGAAACAGTGAATCTGTGTAATGTACTGCTTTTTTCTTCATGAGTGGGTTTTTAAAAGGGTGTGTGAACAGCACAGAGCCCATTGGGAAGGTTTTTCTGSGCAATAACCTGTCCTGTGCAGGAGCTGACATTCCTTGGCACAAGTGATGGAAATATGGCAAAACCCTGCTCCTCCTGCTCCCAAACCCTTGCTCCTGTCACAAACTCTTTAAAAAACTAAATTTGTTCTGCAATTTAAAAAAAAATTCTGACCCTTCCTGAATATTCTGCTTTGAGTGTACCTGAAGGCTTCTTAAAAGGCTTTTGGGGGATTTAAACATTTCCTTTTATCCAGGCAGTTATTGGAGCCCCACAGCTGCTGTAGGGAGGGGAATAAATTCCTGGGCAGACCTTCAGGTGTTCCAGCAGTGGATGGGAGGTGTTGGAAAGGGAGATCAGAGCTCAGGAGGGGACAAATCTGCAGGGGAACAAACTTTTTTTTGCCTTTGTGCCTCTGGAAATCAAACAAAATGCAGAAAAATAAATCCTTCCAAAAGGACAGCTTCTTCCAGGCCGCTGGCTCTGACCCAGTATTTTGGCTCCAATTCGGCACACAGCCTTTGCAGGACCAAATTTTGAATTTTGTTTCTGCTGGGCAAACGGGCAGCAAGCACAAAGGATTGTCACTGCCCAGTGCAATATTAGATATTAGAAATATTAGAAATATTTCTGATTGTGCTTCCCAGTTCCCCCAATGGCTCTTGGRCTGTCTTCCTTCTCCAAGGCATTTCTGCTCCTGTTCCCATAAAAAAGCTTTCAGTTTATGGCTCCTCTGGTGTGCAGACTTGGCTTTACCACTGCTACAGGCTCATCAACTAGAAATTAGTATTTATTAAAGGGTTCACATGCTCATCAACTAGAAATTTGTATTATTAAAGGGTTCACATGCAAATGTGTGCTAAGAGAAGAGCTTTCCATTCTACGAGCAAAGAGAGCAGAGCTGCAACCAGATCTCTGCCTTGACAAAGCTTTGAAGGCTTCTCTTCAAATTCTTCACCTTCCATGCTTCTGCCTTGCTTTCAGATATGAATAATTCTTTATCATGGACAACAGTGATTTTTTTCTGAGAAAACACCTTATGATGTCTGCCTCTTCTAGAAATAGCACGTTTCTTGCATAAATAAGGATGGTTCTTTTCCTTGCCAGTGAAATGCTGATTTACTGATGCTGAAARCATCCTTCTTGAAAAGAGCTTATTTCAGTAATATTTCACAGTGTCAGGTGCACAAGTAAAAGGGAATCATCACGTTAGACATTAGCTGTAGGTATTTTATTGCTTATGCCTCCTGTAAAATCAGACTCATGTTTTGCTCTCTCCTTGCAGAGAGCCTATTGATTAATGGTCTGCTGGGCTGCCATTTACAGCTGGTAACTCCACTGCTGCTCTATTGGCTGCATTTGCTTTTGGGATGTAATTAAAGGGAAAATAAAATATTACTCGAGACATTACTGAAGCGATGGCATTTTCCACACTCTCCCTTCAAACCTGTGATAATTAATTGATGTCTCATTATTAGATTATTATGAAAGATGGACTGGGTACGAATTGCAGCTAAACCTACAGCATCATCAACTAACAGGATAGTTCAATGGTTCATAAACCAGCTGTGTAATTATCCTAACATGACAGATAATAAATATATGGTGTGGCTCATTCCTATCAAAGGTGAATATTTTTTCACAACTTTTTCTAAAAAAATTATCCCTTCTGCTTGCTTTTGTGCAAGTTTCTGGGTATAATGCCATGAGTTTAAATGGGAGAGATGTTTCCAAAGCATATTCAGAAATAAGTTATTTGCATTCAAACTCAATGCACTTGTTTTCCTGCCGCTATTTTGTAAGCTCACGTCAAAACTTTCTATCTGATTTACCTGTATAAATCTCTGAAAAGCAAAATTTTYGGGAAAGGCATCTTTAAAGGACTTCCTATGGTGACTGTTGCTAAGGTAACCCTCSTATTGCACCAGGTTTGGAAATGCCGGTAGCATCTGAAATACACAGCTGAATCTCAGCTCTTCCCATCCAAATTAAGGGTGACAGGTAAGGGGGTAGAAGTCACTGTGYGTCCCAGTTATGGAGAAATAACAGACAGGAGCTGGATGCAAAAAAATACCCAGGGATTCATGATTTGAGAGAGTGGCTGCTCTGCGCTSCTGAGGTTTGAGCTCCCGAGCAGAGGCGAGCTGCCCGAGTGTGCAGATGATGGATCGACCTAGACAGCAGCTCCTAGCTAGGGGTCATATCAGCATCTGCCTACAAAGGGAGCTTAAGTGCAGATTAGTGCATGTTATTAATTAATGTTGGGCTAGAATTATGCAAGGAGCTGTGGAAATTTCCCAGAGTGGGGCAATTTGCACAGATGCTGCAAGTGATGTCACGTGTTTTGGCTGAGGGCAGYGGCTCCATACTGGAGTTGGTCTTTCTTTCCCTCTCCTCCCATTTATCTGCTTACCTTGGGTGCACCTCTTGTACAGGAGAGGGGGTTTGATGTGATATCCTCACTTTCAGACAGCTGAAAGTACCAAACCAGACCCACCCCAACTCAGACTATCCTGGCTCAGGCGCTCCAAAGACAGAAAATTCTCCAAACAGGCAATTACAGTCAAAACCCTATTTCTGTTCTCCTATTTCTRTTCTCCTATTKCTRYTCTCCTATTTCTCTTCTCCTATTTCTRTTCTCCTATTTCTGTTCTCCTCCTGTCTCTGCAGGCCCTGAGCACAAGCAAGCCACAACAGGTCCAGAAAGACAGAGGCCTTTGGCAGCTGCTGGGATGAACAAGAGCTGTGGAATTGTGTAAAGCACTCATGCGTGTCTGAGAGAATASTCGGACTTGCATTTACAAGAAATCTCTTTAGGACTGTTCTCAGTAGCTTAACAAGGAATAAAATATGTACCTGAGTGTCCTCTCCACATGYAACCCTGAGCAGAAGTTTGCACTGAGCTGGGAAATTAAACTTCTGCTGGTTGGAGAGGTAACAGTTGAAGCTGATTGGAAAGTGGCTGTCAGAGAGAATTTCTCCTTAAAAAAATGAGTTTCAAGTGTGCTTGTGAGCACGGCACAATCCGTGAAAGTGGAACAAGTGCTGCTTCCCAAATGTCTGCAGGCTTGGTCCACTGCTCTTGGGGAAGTTTCTCCATCACAGAGGTAGAAATAACACCTCTTCAACCAGAGATTCAGCTTCTTCAG
This sequence comes from Malurus melanocephalus, assembly GCF_030028575.1. NCBI lineage: Eukaryota > Metazoa > Chordata > Aves > Passeriformes > Maluridae > Malurus > Malurus melanocephalus. The sequence continues at coordinate 177,282 of NW_026623794.1, read as the reverse complement.
CAAAYGTTTTTTTGGCCACTGCTTCCCCCTGAAATATCTGAACTGTTTCCTTAGAGACAGTGTAATTTTGGTGAGCAAAATGCAGCACCAGAGTCGGTGTGACTCCTGAATTCATGAGCACCTGTTGCTGCTCACAAGCATAAATGGTAATAAAAKCTATCTTTGAACATCTTAACTAATTGTACATGGTTTAATCTCCTTTGTTTCACTTCTTTTATAATGCCACTTTACATAAGCAAGCTCAAAAATAAAACTCGTGACAGCTGAGAAGAGTGGCAAATTCTGAAATATATTTACACKACACAAACGTTGAAATGCCTGCAATATGAATATAAATTTCAGGGGCTTGCTAAATAAAAGATTATAGCTGCTTTGGAGGAACAGATTTTGGGCTCTGTGCAAGGAAAGGTGTTTATCTCTTAGGTGTATAACGAGACATTTCTGTGTGTTAGTAGCTGACTTTTTGCTCATGCAAATAGGTACAAAATCAGAGGGTTTGCCATGCATAACCTGAATTCCCACTTTAAAAGCTTRGGGTTTGGGCTGTTTTGCAGAAGTCTAGGTTGTGTTTTCTTTCATAGCAATGTAATCAAAGTAATATTTTTACTGCTTCTAGGATCAGTGCRTTTGTTTGTTTGTCTCCAGCATTCCCCTGCCATGGTATTTCTCTCCTTGAGAAAAGCTAAAAATAAGTTGCAAGACTGATCTGCTGACTCTGGAAAAATTGTTGCCCAGGCAACGTGATCTTTTTTCATAACTTTGTGGCTTCACCATCTGATGGTGAACCTGTGAAATCTTCAACATTTCCATTGTGCAGGAACTCCCCTGGTTGTGARCAAGTTTCCATTCACAATTATGATGGAAATTAGCCTGGTTTTCCTTTGGGAGGAAAATGATCACATTTTAGAGGTTAAGAAAGCAAAATGTTGGTGGAATAGATCTTGAACTGGAGGTGGGGAGTTCTGCTTTCTTCTGTGCAGAAAGGAGGCCCAAATATTTGGAGCCACATGGCTGGACTGAGCAAGCTCTGCTTCTTCCTGAGAGCAGCATTTTGCACCATGGATGCTGATTTTTGTACCAAACTTATGGAAGTTTGCTCTTTCTTATGGAAGCTGCCCTCTATTTCCCCTAATATTTCCCTGCAGYAACACTTCTCAGAAAACTCCAGCTAGAACTCCTCCCGCTTCCAAAAACTTTGGGCAGAAAGCTTAAGAAACGTTGTAGATGAAATTGTGATTTGCAGAGCTCTGTGGATTGATGCCGCGGTGAGAATCAGCCACAGGCTCTCACATGTCACCATCAATGAGAAAATGCCCTTGGACTTAATGAGAAATAAATGGGCCCAAATCCACCCATTTCAGTGCACTTCCAGTGAGGGAAAAACACTCAGCATCAAGAATCCTGCCCCTATTTTTTCTGGAAGTAGATTAAAGAAACAAGATCAATACAGCATGTAACAYGTCCTGAGAACTTACTAGCTAGTTATCCACCTTATTAAGAGCAAGACTGAAATAAAGCTCARTTTCATTCTGCATAGTTTATTCAAAGTGAATAAATGAGCAGGCAAAGATTGCTGTGTTTATACATATTTCATAGAGGCTTTTGATAAAAAGCAGAACTAACCATTTAAGTTTAATTGCATCCAAATAAAGAACTATTTCCCACGGCTACTGAATAATACAACATTGTTTTGTTTTTGTTTTTTTTTTTCTACTGTGTTCAAAAACAAAGGCATTTCATAGTTGCTTGGGAGGTAAAATGTAAAAGCCTTTATTTACTGTGCTGGGGAGAGGGGTGGAAGAAAAGTGATTACAGTCTGACAGATAGAACTTGCAAAAGCTCAGATAACTGCGAGATAAATGGGGTTTGAAATGAGAACACCAGATAAAGGGGCTTTAAAGAGTTAACAGCCCTGCCTCTACAGTAACTGCAGCAATATTTGTTCAACCAGAGGCTGTTATGATTTTTTGTATTGATAGCTTGTACTGTGAAGTATGAAATTCCCCAAAGATTCCCTCCATACAGAGTTAGTAACAGAGACTACACTGCTCAGTCCTCCCGGGAGCTGCAATTGYTGCTAACAAGGCATCGAGAAGTGAAACACTGGAAATTGTATTGCACACACACTTTTCCATAATACCAGAAAAACAAACAGGATGCTAGAAATGTGTGCCATTCCTAGGAGCCTTAGCACATCTCAGGACACAGAAGCATTTTCCCTTCTTTTATTACTTTGTGATGGTGTTTTATACTCAAGGATCTGAATGCTGAATCTTTTTTACACGGTCTACTGCTAATAAGATAATTTTTTAAGCAGAAAGGAGAGAAAGAATGTGGGAGAAAACTCCTGCCAGTAAGTTTGCTTATGCAGACGGTCTAATATTTTTTTGGCAAAAGGAAGTTTTCCTATTTTAAGGTGAACTGTTGAACCCTGAGAGCCAGGTCTGTCAGCACGGGCAGTGCACGTGTTTGCTTTATGGCTGAGTGTCCAACTGGGAACAAGTGAGAAAGCTGTGGGGCTGAGATTTCAGTCTGASAACAATTAGGGAAATGAGGAGAAGAGTGAGGGCTGTGACTTGTACCCCCTTTCTCCTGTGACACCTCTCTGCTGGGTGACACAGCTGCAGAGCTGAGCTCAGTTCCAGGGGGTTCACAGGGAAATGTGTGGAGCTCTGCCTGCAGAGCATGTGGACCAACCAGTTTTTCYTATGTTTGACATTTTCCCACAGTCTTGTTCGTTTGTATCTCAATATTGTGCTTATTTTTCTTCCTTTAATTTCYYTATTAAAGCCACACTGGAGAATAGAATTACTCGCCCTCCTTTTGCAAATGTTTTTTTCTGATTATTCACTTGAGTAAATCAAAGCCCAAAGAAATCATCATTATTAACCATCCAATTGATTGTTCTGTTCAATGCCAACATGGCATTGGCCTGGGGACTCCAAGTAAGAAAAGAAAAAAAATCCCCAAGCCAAAAGGCTTTTATTCCTCACAGAAAACATCTGGTGCTTTGGGCTGATCTATTGAGATGGAGGCAGGCTCTATTCACATCGGCTCTTGTCTCAACTGGAGATAAATTGTATTTTTGCAGAAAGACTTTTAATTAAAAGGTGATGGAAAATTTGGCTTGTCAAGTCCAAAGTGAGTCCTGTAGCCTAATAAAGTACATTCACTACTAAAATTTAACAGATTGTCTGCAGCGTTTAAATCTCTGTTTAAAYAAAACCACTAGCAGTACAACTGTTTAATCAAAACTATTTTTAACACCATGCTCACTTCTGGAAATATTGATTAGTGCCTCAATTCTTACAAAGGGCAAAACAGAACTGTGGAGATGAACACTGGGAGTGTTTTGCCTCTTGTTCCCACTGAAGTGTGCAAACCATGAGCTTAGAAGTATTAAGTTTTCCACTGTGTTCCTCCTGTTTGGACCCAGCTAGTTCAAACCAGACCAAACTGCCTCACACTGGTTCAAAGCAGAGAGAACCAGACCCAACCATTTCAAACCAGTTCAGTTTCCCAGATCTTCACCATTTCCCAGGCAGAMGCATTTTTCATTTCACGTGTTCCTTCAGTCCAGATAACATCAGCTCTGGCAGCTTTGAGAGGTCTCAGAGATGCAGTTCAGAGTGGCTGGATCTGAAATATTTGCCAGGAGTATTCTTCAGGTGCTGTGGTCCATATCCTGACAAATCAGCGCTGGATTAACTCCATGTMCTTGCATAACAAACAGCTCATCCAGAAAAATACTCTCCATAAATCACCACAGGTACATCTGGACACTGCACTGTTAACTGCTCACATCTCTTCATTTCGGACTGCACCATCCTTTAAATTTAAATTCCTTCATCTCCTTTTCCACTGAAAATCAGAGCACTCCACGCTCTCTTTGGTGTGCCAGCTGTGAGCTCTGGCCCAAGGCTCTGTGGCTGCCAGGAGCAGTGCTCAGATGAGCTGAACTGAAAGCACATCACTGAAATTCCTCCCTCTGCAGCTGGAATATCATGGGGAGGAACAGCAGTGCACGTCTGAGAGCTGTGGGGTCCCTTTGGGGYTCTCCCCAATAAACCTGCTGCTGTTTACAGCTGTTGTGGAACAYCCCAGAAGGATGCTGAAGGTACAAGGAACAGCTAACAGAGCGCTGGGTGTGCTCTCACAGGGTTTATCAACACACCAAGAGCATTTAGTTACATTTTCAGTTAATAGACAGGAGATTCTTTGAGTTCAGAGTATGAATCCCATCAGATTTCCTTGGGAAAGCAGTGGGTTCTCTCAGGCAGCTCAATGCGGATTCTCCATCCAAATCCTGACTGGTTTTTAAGTGGACCCTCTTAGATATATCAGTCACTCACTCGTTCCTTTAGATGCTGGTCCTTAAAACCCTCCCTGTGGCTGCTGCACCAGAACTTCTCAGCACCATGGAATATTGCAGATGAGTTGGGCTTTTCCCAGTGTCCTGGTGGCCAGCAGGACGAGGGCAGTGACCACCCTGCTGTTCTGGGCATTGGTGAGGCCGTGCCCCAAATCCTGGGTTTGKTTTTTGCATTCATTGAATGTTCCAAAGCAACCTCAAACCAACCTGGTCTGGATTTCCCCAAAGATAAAGGGGTGATAAAGATGGCTCCAGGGCAGCAAAATAAAGGTCTTTACTTGGCTTCAGTGGGACTGCTCCATTGTTTGAAGTGAAACGTGGGAACTGCCAAACCCCAGACACCAAAGAACATGGGCTGAGCTTGCTCTGCTCTCAGAGGAGCTCAGTGGCTTTTTTGGTTCCTGCCTAAAAATCTTGTGTTCAGATGGAAACACCTTCTACACCTGCAGGTGTGCCTTACCCCTCTGCAGCCACGCTGATCTCTGCCAAACTGTGCCTCTGAAATTTTGCCTTTTTTTGCACATACAAATACAAAACAAGATTAAACCAGTAAAGTCATTTTCATGTGTGACCTAATGCAGTTTTCACAGAGGCACTTATGCTCTTTCCTCCCTCACACCATATGAGTTCCTAATGAGACATTAATGAGACATTAATTGCTTATGCAAATTTAGAGTAGTAGACAATGAGAGTTGTTGTACCAGGAGTTTAAGGGCCATATAACTACTCTGGATGTTCACATAATTCCCATTAACATTAATTGGAGTTGCGTGCAGATTAGAGCCGGGTATCTTCAAAAGTTATAAAATAAACCATTGCATACTAATAGGATAACTTGTAGCCATGTATCTTTCTTACAAGCACTTTGGATTTTATACTGGTTGCTAGCGAGTCATCTAGTGTTAAAATGCTCCAGATGGCATTGGAAGTAGTTCAAAATACAAAAGAATTATTTTCACTTAATATGTCAGGAATTCGAAACTTTACCCCACATGATTCAAAATAGAATAGAGGGGCTATATATTTTAACCCCTTGAAAACTTCTGTGGAGTGTTTTAAARTGCTGGTGAAGTGGAGAGAGGAAAGGCAGGAAAGTTGCATTTCTAAAAGTAACTCATGGATGGAAGGAATTAATTCAGTGACTCTCGTCAGGCTCTGCTGATGAGGAGCTGTGAGAACAGTGACTAAAACTCTTTGACCAACCAGCTATTTGACACATATGCTGGTAGCTGCAAGGCGATCTGGGCTGTCTGCCTCAATAACATCTCTGCCCTCATTTCCATCTCTCCCTGCTCTCGCTGCTCCCGCGTCGTTTCATTTCACACATTTCTCTCAGCCCACATCCCAGCAGCTCCGTGCATCCCTGTCCAGGAGCGCAATAATGCCTCTGCTTGGGGCTCGTTTTCACCRTGACAGATTGATAGACAATCCGTGTTCATTCCCTTCTGAGCAGCCTCATTTGGCCTGTTTAATGCCAGATCTTTTTAGGGTGAGCACTGGGAGTCCTTGGTCCCGCTCTGCTGAGCGCTAACTCGCCGTGTCTTTCTCGTCCGCGGAACCGCCAGGGTTGATGAATTCAACGAGTGAGCCACGAGCTCTCCTGACTTTATGAATGCCTGTGGGTTTTAGAACAGCTCTGGCCACCTGGGAGACCTTTCARATTGTCACAGGATCATTATAATGGAAAAGTAGAGCTGGGGCTGTGGCAGGGCTTGTTACCAGCGCCATGATTGGCATCGTGTTCGCTCACCTGCACAGGGCTCCTGTCACCCTGCCAGGTCCCCATCCCTGTCACAGGCACCCATGTCCCCCCATCACCTGTCACAGCCACTCTTGTCCACCCCACCCCTGTCACTGCCACTCGTGTCCTCCCCATCCCTGTCACAGTCACCCGTGTCCCCCCATCCCTGTCACAGCCACCCGTGTCCTCCCATGGTCTGTCACAGCCACCCATGTCCCCCATCCCTGTCACTGCCACTCGTGTCCTCCCCATCCCTGTCACAGTCACCCGTGTCCCCCCATCCCTGTCACAGCCACCCATGTCCCCCCATCACCTGTCACACCCACTCGTGTCCCCCCATCCCTGTCACTGCCACTCGTGTCCCCCCATTCCTATCACAGCCACCCGTGTCCTCCTGAAAGGAATGAGAAGGGAATGTCTTTACAGACTCTGATTCTGGGGGTAAGATAAGGCCGATACTGGGAGATAGAAGGGAACAATGGGAAGGATTTCCATAGGATTTCCTTTGATTGACTTATCCCAGACTATGTTAATAGAGTACAAGAGCAGAAACACAGAGATGGCTATTGAAAGGGGGCAATGGATGATAGAAGGGGGGGTTTCATTGGGCATTTCGGACAGCCTGTACCTCTCAAGGACCTCAGCAATGGGGAAAGAGAGAGGGAACCACGGCCAGGAAATTGGGATAAAAGAGGCTGCATTCTCCATGAATTGGAGAGACCCCATGGGAAATGCCCATGATCTCTTCCTTTATTCATGAATAAAGTTGCGGGACTCCTCCGTCTCCTTTTTGGACATAAAACCTCTGGTGTTTGTGGATTAATTTTCCTAACACTCCCCATCCCTGTCACAGCCCCTCATGTCCCCTCTGCCTGCACTGCAGCCTGTGCTTGGCTCTTGGGATCCTCCCATTCCAAATTTGTCACCAGGCACCCAAGGTGTTCAAGAGGTCAGTAAAAATGACCCTCAGCACTAAGGGACTTAAACAGAAGGTTTAGAGACTTAACAGAAGGTTTAAGTTCCTAAGACGATTAGCAATAACTCATATTAATGAATAATGATAAATATTATTTTAATAAATAATAAATCATAGTATTTTAGATACTTCTATTGTCAGCTGAATTATTAGAGAAGCTTATGTTCTGCTGGAAGGAAAGTGCTTGGCAGCACAATCTAAACATCTCACCTATAGCRGTGCTTTCATTTAGAGCAGCAAAATAATGGATTTGCCTCATGTTTCAGTGCAGTTGAGAGTTCTTAGAGCAGGAAGATATGGCCATTAACTGTTATTTTCTTAAYAATAGCACCCCATTGTTAAGCAAAATGCTTACCCCAGTTGCATTCAAAGCACTAGGAATCCAAAGTTAAGGCAGCATAAAATGGGTTCTCGTTGCATTCAGATGGTAATGTACGGCAATTCTTCTTTTTACACTTCTAGCATGTACTTAGTATGTTAAATGAAGTGAAATAGAAAAGGAGAAAGGAAAAAAAAATGTATCTGAGGAAATGATAGAGCTCTCCATGGCACTCTTTGGGCAGCAGCAAACAAAGGAAGGGTGAGAAGCTCTGAGGTAATGAATGAGTCTGTGGTGTTAAGGCAGAGAAAAGTACTTTATGGACAAATATACATATGATATTAAATTAATAATAATCGTAATAGCAATTTTAGGAAGTTTTTTCAGTGTAAGACATTTTGCAAGCAGTAGCTGATGACGCTGTAAAGGTTTGGGCTGCTGTGCTGTGGGGACAACTTGCTCTTCAGACAGCCCCCAGTTATTTGTTTTCTTAGTTTTAAGTGAGGAAAGCTGGCAGAACAAGGAAATGTTTCCATTCCTAAGCACAACAAAGCAATCCTTTCTCTTGCTAAACATCTGAGACATCTTTCCCACCTAATGCAGTTACACGGAATGATGGGAGAAAAGTAAATTGGAGAGGGGGAAACAATTGAGTATTTACTCCAAGGAGAACATCACAGCAGCTCGGGCCATGACAAAGCAGCCCCACAAGGTGCCAGCTCCAGAGGAGTTCTATTAAAAGGAAAAGAAAAATGAGGAGTTTGTCCTGGATTTATGAGAACTCATTCATCAGGAAGAGGATTAAGCCAAACGAGTCCCAARCATCATGCCAGGGCTGAGAACGTGCTGTGAGCARGGACAGGAARGGATTTCAAAGACTTCATCTGTTCWGKGCTGGGGTTACCCTCCCAAACAGCCTCCCTGCTGCTTGATCACCAGAATTTTCCATCAGAAGGGACAAGTGCAGGCAGGGAGGAGATAAGAAATGAGATTGGTTTAAAAGGACAGGATCAAAGTGGTTTTAACTCTGCTCCTGTGRATCTCTCAGGTGGGATCCACCCTTWGAGCTGTGGCAGCAGAGAKRTGGRGCAGGRACGCAGTCACYGAGGGACTGAGAGCCARTTCTGCACTTCTCCAYCCTGTTCCCAACCCAAAAGAGTYCCTTCTGCTCTCCTGGGGATTTGTAATGTCTTTGTAACGTGGGTTTCCTTGCCACAGGCCATCTCTTGCAGATTCACACTTTGATTTTTCTTAGTGAACACTTAAGGTGCTCTGTCCTCTTTTCCAGATTTCGACCTGGGGGGAGTCACCCCACATGCACAGACTTTTCCTAACTCAGCAAGACTTAGAGGGCTCTGTGCTGGCTTCTTAGATGTCTTACTTGCCTCTTTCCATCCTCTAAAAACATTTTATCTCTGACAGCAGGTTTCACCAGGATTTAACTTCCCATGGTTTTAATATTTTAAGAACGAAAGGTGAAGTAAATGTTATATTTTCAATACAATAAGTGTAGAAAATGGGTGAAATGGGATCAATATTGAGAACAGCAATTAAAATGTTGAAGATAAATGAATATGCTTTGATTGACATTAAACACAGTTTTAAAGGTCAGATTGCAACAAATATATGGGCTGAGTATTAAAATAAAAGATACTTTTAATGGCACTAGTGAGASATTACTGCTGTTCTTTTTATTATTAGTTCCCTGAAGAAGAACAGTATAAGCACTTAATCTCCAGGGAAAAAAAGAGAGAGAAATCCAGAGCAAAGACACATCTGCAATTTAATTTAATTGGTCTTATGCTCTGCACCCCAAAGAGCACAAACCCACACAGAAAYAAGAGTTTTATTGGTACACAAACGATCATTTTCTGCTTTTTTCCCCCGTTTCTCTCCAGATCTGCAGGAGGCACTGCAGAGTGTGATCAGCATCCTCTGTGCTGCCTCACCAGATTGCAAAATTCTCYCCTGTGCAGGAGCAGAGGGAGCTGTTGGAGCTCAGGAGGTTTCACAGATGGTGATGGGTTTTGGGGAGGGCACAGCCTGAGAGGGAAAGGGCTGAGACACCTCCAGAAAACTCACCAGGGTGCAGACTTGGCAAGCTGGGACCTTCTGTAAAGCCTCTTCCATTTTCCATCATCCTCCCCAAAATCCAGGCACGCTCCTGCTGGCCCCAACCCTGGTGATGTTGAGGGTTCTGTGGGTGACAGTGCTCAATTTTAGTGTCACCAAGAGTCACCTGCAGTTTCTCCATCCTGCCTCAGCTTTACACCTCTCACAAGGCTCAGAAATCTGATTGATTTTACTTTTGGGGTAGATAAATGTTCCATTAGGGTTTACTCTGACCTTTGCACACAGCAAGGTATTTGCTTTTCCTAATTCTAGTATCATTAGCAGAGTGTAAGTTTTGAAATCTTCTTACACCAAAATTCAGTGATGGTTATCTGCTGTGCTTGCCTAATGAGTCATAAAATGAAATGGCAGATGATTTGTTCTGCATACAATTAATCCAACAGTTAAGTAATGGCCAAGACTGCTGAAAAAGGACAATAAATCCAATAACCTAGACAACATCTCAAAGTATTGGCTTTCCTGATCGCAATCAATTAGATTTTTTCCACCCTACTTCAAGTAAAAAGGGAAAAAGTTTTGGCTTTTTTGTTTCCTTTATGAAGTTTCAATAGCAATTAGGCTTGTCTGTGTCACTCTGAGGAGYGCTGGCTGTGTTGATCTTTGTTTGTTTTAATCATGTTAAAAGGGTTAAGCCAAATGCTCCCAGAGCATAAAGTGGAGCTGTGAATGCAGCAGAGTTTCTTTATCCCACTAATGAAAAGAAATTGTTGGGTGAGATGAGGTGCACACAGGCACTCAAACCTCTTTGCATGGTTTAATGGAGCTCCTCCAAGCAGGAAAGACCAATCAGAGTGAGAAATTAATTAGTTTGGCCAACTATTACTAGTAATAAATAATAGTATTCTTAAATAGCTCCCAAATTCCCATGAATTTCACTCATGGGACAGCATCCACCGCACAAGACGGTGTAGGAGGGCAGTTTTTGACCCCAAAAGGTTCCCAGTTGTCAAGGAGGGAGGAATTTTAACATCCTCAGCTGCACCCAAATTTGCCAGCATCCCTTTGAGATGTGTTGGATGTGCTGCTGATGCCACTGAGGCAMTTTAGGGTGGTGAAATGCTCCTTGGAGTGGATTTCTGAGTGTGTAAGTACAAAAAATTTTGGGTATTACCATAGAACAGATGGAAATTGAAGTGTCCCACCTTCCTGGCTGAGAAGAAAACTTGTGTCCTCCCCAGCCCAATGCCAGCCCTTGCCTCTCCAAAATTGTCATTCAAATGTGCATATTTGCAAGGCTGGAGAAAATTTATTAAGCTGATGAATACACAAATAAACAAACAGCTGGATGCAGGCAAAAATGGGYTCCTCTTGTCTGGTGATGCTTTATTGCTGCTTTTATTTTAACTGATTGAATTTAACAAATGTTTCATTGTATASCACGTATAAATGACAATTTGATTCAGACTCTAATTGTGCGAGTCTCACTAGCTGTGTAAATATTTTAAGGTTTAAAAATCACATTTTTCATAACTGTGTCAGAAGAATTAGATTCAAGCATTGCTCAATATTGCAACAATGGAGGATATATAAAGGAAAACTAATAGACCACATTTGTTCTCTGGAGAAGAGCAGTTGCTGTGAAGGCAGATAGTTATTTCTGAGAGAGGGTTTTTAATAAATAAAGTGTATAAAATATTGCTATGTGATGCAACATTACTCCTCCTTCGYGCTGTCTGTAATTTTACTATCATAAAATTTCTGCGTGTTCCTCTCAGTCTCTAATCCTGCACGGTGATTTTTTAAAATGTTTTCATCAGATTGGACTCCTTCTTCAGCCCATCCTCCATCACCCTCTCTCTCAGCACTTTTAAACCTGGTTTCCAGGTTTTTTCCCAAGCTTTTTTTTTCCCTATTTCTTTTGAATTTATTCTTTTATTTTTTTTTTTGAAAATTAAAGAAATTTTTACTGCAGCAAATGCTGTATTTATAAGATAATGGATATTCAACCTTGATAATGAGGCAACCTCATAAAACCCCCCAAATGTGTCTTCATCTGAGGAAAGGCTTGAGCAGGGCCTGTTTTTACAGAGATATTTAAGCTGAGTTTGAAACAGTGAGTGAGTTCATGAGGAATTGAAATATCCCTCTTATTTCATTGATTATTCTCTGCTTGTGCAGCAGTTTAAAGCTGCAGCAGTTTCCAGTGTTGTTGGGGTGTCCAAGGGGCAGAGTTGTTCCTGTGCTCTCTTCCCCATTGTCAACTGCAAAAGCCTTAAAAGTTAATGCCCACTGAAATCGTTCTGGTTTTACTACTCCTAAAYGTAATTTGTTCTGATTTATACCCCTGTAAAACAGGTCAGGACTGATGAAAAACAAGGCCACGATATTAAATTCTTATAGAACAGTTTGTGGATGTAAACATTTGAGATCATTTGTGCCAGTGCATCTTATCAGCAGGCAGATGTTGTTTATGTAAAATAAAAATTGACACAAATCTTCCTCCTAAACAKAAATAAAACTGGATGTGTTTGAGGGGAGAGCCAGCAAGAGGTGCAGAGTTTGGAACGCAGGATGCTCTGTGTGTTTTTATTTTAAGAGAAGACTCACAGTTGTCAGTTTTGGAATCTCATCTATGCCTGGGCACATCAGGGCTCATTCTGAAATTGTTGGGCAGCTGAGTGGATGTCTCTGAATCTTTCATCTTTCACACTCCAGACGTGCTTGAAGCCACCAACACTTCACATTTGCTTTTGCATTTTACATTTTAAAGCCACATCTTGTCCAGGATTGGGAAAGGAACATTCCCTTAATGTTCCTTCAGTCCTTAATGTAGCCTTCAAGAGGGAGTGACCACCAGACATTTCTCTCTAAATTAGGTGCTGGTAAGATGTTAAAAATTTCACTTTGCCTCCTTCCAAGCCCTCCTGCTCAAAGACCTACACAACATTATTTTCTTTGCTGTCTGCTCCTTCCAAGCATTTTCACTTAAGCAACTTGAATATTCATAGATTTGGATGAGCAGAAAAGCAGCTTGTTTCTTTCCACATAAAAATGAAARGGGAAATTAAAACACACTTTCCATGGTGCTAGCACACATTTCAGTAAACCATCAATGGTATATATGCCTGATTACTTTCCTGTGGAATAATTTTCATGATATCGTTGATATTAAAATTCAATATACTGTTTTGACTAAGCATCACTGGGGGTAGCACAATCCCTCATTATTTCCTTTGCAGCACAGACATAGCTCATAGTGTGGATATGCAGATTTTTAATGCAGCAATGGAAATTATAAAATAGAGCYATTTTTCAGCTCTCACAGCATTTAGCAGGCCTGGTGAATTGTGTCTTATGGCCACTTTATTTTGAAAATGCTTTTGTAAAGGCCTGTCCTGTGCCAGCTCTTGTTTTTTTGTGTCAAATATGCGACGTAGGGAAGCATTCCTGTTTCAAAGTGTGTCCACCAGCCTAAAGCTGTGCTTTGCAAATCCTTTCTGTCCAATGAACACTGCCGTGTGTGCTCTGCCTGGCAGCACAGAGGGTGTGGGGCTGCAGTGGGTAAATGTGGGATTGCAGCCCTCTCCCTTTTCCTTTTCCTTTTTTTCCTTTTTTCCTTTTTTTCCTTTTCCTTTTCCTTTTTTCCTTTTCCTCATCCTCATCCTCTTCCTCTTCCTTGTCTTCTTCATTTTCTTTACTTTTCCTTTTCCTTTTTCTTTTCCTTTTCCTCTTCTTCCTCTTCCTTCTCCTCCCACTGCTCTTCTTCTTCCTCTCCTCCTCTTCCTCCTCTTCCTCCTCTTCCTCTTCCTCCTCCTCTTCCACCTCTTCTTCCTCCTCCTCTTCCTCTTTTTCCTCTTCTTTTTCCTCCTCTCCTTTTCCTCTTCCTCCTCCTCTTTTTCCTCTTCCTCTTTTTCCTCCTCTTTTTCCTCCTTTTCCTCTTTTTCCTCTTCCTCCTCCTCCTCTTCCCAAAAGCTGAGCAGAATTCATTCTGTGTTTGTGCCTTTCCTCGTGTCTGGTGGATTTGTGGACCCTGCACCCTCCCAGGCTCAGGGAGCTGGGCTGGCAGCTGGGATTTCATTTGCCATCCCAAATGGGATTTCATTTGTTATCCCAAATGGGATTTCATTTTTCATCCCAAATTTTCCCATCTGGAAATCCCAGAGCTCAGCTGAGCACATCTCCTGCATGGCTCTGGAGGCTCCTGGAGCAGAGGGGCAGAATCTCTGCACAGAGCCCAAAAAAAGCAAAGCACGGAGCATCCAGCCCTGAGACAGAAATCTCTACAGGGAGAGACAGGCAGCAGAACTGAATTTCTGTTTTCAAGGATTTAGTGTGTCAGAGTAAATATCTAGCAATTCATAAAAATGCATTTCAGATGCTTTTCTTTCCAGGTCAAGTGTTGCATAATATCACCACGTGTTTGAAGTATCTGCTTCCAGAATGGTGTGTTTTGATAACAAATAGTTTAAAAAGCAACCCAAAAAAAACCCAAATCCATTCGCCTGTTAGAAATTGTATGGATTTTGCAAAGGTTTGGAAAAATAAAACCTGTCCTAAAATAACAGAAAGCAACCTTAGAGCAGCAGATTTCATGGATGATTCCTGTGGTTTTAGTGACAAGGGTTAACCAATTTAGTAATTGGGGTCTGACAGAGCTTTGCAGAGTAAGGCTTGCAGTGCTTTGTGACTAAATGCTCTGCTCAAATTTTGGGAAACCAAAAGATTGATTTTTCTTTGCCTTTTGATTAAGAGAATGGGATTTGGACGTGAAARTCCAATTAGATGAATGCAGGGGGTGGGAGGGAGACGAGGAGAGGAAGAGATGGATGGCACAGAGCTCACTCTGAAACCTGGGCTAATTTCAATTAATTGGGAAACAACTGCTCCTCTTTCCCTCACATCAAACATCACCAAGTTCTGGACTTAGCAGGTGATAATCCTGAAAACTCACCAAAAAAAAAACCAGATAAACTTGGAGCCATTGCAAATAAATAACAGGAGTCTTAAAAAAAGTGAGAGAAGGCAGTATTTTGTTATCTCCAGTATTTCTTGCAGTTAAGGATCTCAAATGATATGATGTGCTTTACTATCAATAAACCTTGCAGCAAACTCCATCTGCCTGTCATTCACAAAATGAGATGTTAGCATTTTGCAGAGCCATAAACCACATAAAAGTCAAAGTATGAAGATCCAAACAGYTCCTGAGTGAAAGACTCTTGGAGGCAGCTGTTTTCCTTTATTATTAGAGACAATTATACTGTCAAAACAGGCGAATATTAGCTTTTCACATGCCTGCTTCACCTGTTTATTGAGTGCTACCCCAGAGCAGAGTGCCAGATGCACCCTGCCAAGAGTGATGGGGAACAATGAGGCTCTCCACAATCTGGAGATTTCTCCTTTTGTGCAGAGCACTCAACCATCTCATCCATCCAAGAGCTAGAAAGGTCTTGGAAAAAAAATGTGTTAAAGGAGAAAAGACCTTGCAATGGACCCTGAATTTGTCCTTGTTTCATAATTTCATTTTAAATCCCAACCACGTGGTGTTGTCTTGGTGTGAAGGATGCTGGCTGGGTCTTTTTCCTTAAAAAAAAAAGGAAAAAATTGTGCTTATCTCTGCAAATTCCTGTTGAGCAAACCAAACAGTAATTGGTTAGAAGCTGCTCTTCAGCCTAATGAGGGCTCGTGACACTRAGTTCCATGTTTGTGTCTTCATGGGGTGACTTGAAACAGCAACACAATAATTGCTATTTTTACATCCATAACCTAGATTTAGGAGCACATGGGCAAGAAACTTCCATTGCTGAGATCTTTGTGACTTGATGGCAAAATGACCTTCTGGTGGAACTTCAGGGAGAGTTTTGCAGCAATGCATAAAAAAAAACAGCTGAAAAAGCTGATTTTTWAAAAGCAGTTTTAGTAGATGAAAGAAAAATTTGACTGAAACAGTTTTTTATCTATCTTGTTACGTAGACTTTTTCACAAGTGAGACCTGAGATTGCTGTGCATTGGCCAATTAAAATCAACCAAGTTTTACACTAAAATTTAATAGTTTTGTTCCTCTTTAAATATGTCTTCACAGCTTTCTGTGGTTATTGAACTTGCAACATTATCTCTTATCTGGGGAATGCTAACCATGAMAAACAAGGAAATAATCAGGGCCAAATGTGAGTTTTGGCAGTAGTTTTGGATTTTCAACATTTGGTACGTTGGGGACGTGCACAGATCAAAATCCTGGAGGCTCTGTAAACACTGCAGCCCAGAAGCTCAGATGTATTCTGAAGCTTTTATTTTCCTCTGTGAACACAACCTGGTTGGCAGTGATTAGTGGTTGTTATGATTTCATCCAGAAACCACGAACTGCAGTAAAAAAATAAAATAAAATTCACATAGAGCTTGTTAACAAAAGTATGTTAACAAAACCAGTAATTGTTTAAAGTTAGCCCTTCTCTTTTACAGCTCCGAAATTGCCCTCTTTATATCCAGATAAATAAATGTGTGTAGATGCATTTATCCAGGAATATGTCAGGGGATCTGAGACCTGAGCCTGGCTGGGGCTGCTGGGCAACTCTGTGACAGCAGAGCAAATCACCAGTGAAATGCACAAAATAATAATTTCCTGAATTCAGTGGGATTGTTTTATCCCTGCTTTGGGAAGGGCTGAAGATACCTGGACCCCGCTAGAAGGAACAGGCCACGTGAAAATTGCTTTTAACACAAGAGAAAAATTCCAGAGTTCTTGTCTCAAGTACATAATTTATCTGGTGTGGTTTGGAGAAGCCTCTGTACTYCTCTATAAAATGAGGATTAAGTTGTTCCATGATAGCAAATGGCTTTTTCTGTGACCCATGCAGAACCTGCTGGTGACACATCAAGTACTGACTCAGGGAATTTGGGGCCAGTTAGGACTGAGATGAAATATTTGTGTTCTTGTATCGTGTGTTTCTTGAATGATGAATGTGTGAAAGGACGTATAAAAAGCAAATTCTCTTCTAGAGGATAATACCATTATGAACTGGAAACTCAAAATGAAAATAAGAGCTCAAGCCCAAGCTGTTTTCGAAATAGTKCATTTAAAGTAGGTGCATTTAAAGTAGTTAGAGAGGTGTTTTTATGCTGAGAGAACCCAGGCTGTGCACTTTGTTTCTCACTTTTCTGAGCAGGGCAAGAGTCAGCTCATCCCAGACTGTTGTCAGGATCTCAAGGAGAACAGACCCAGCTGGGGCTCAGCAGCACCGTGAGATGGGTTCTTTGTGTGCTGCTCACAATTGTGACACCTTCCAGGCAGCATCTGGATCCCACTGCAAGCTTATCTCCTTTCTGACTTATCTGGTAGCCAAAAAAAAAAAAAAGTATGTGAAAGGTATATACAAGAGTTGCACTTGCACAAAGGCAGCAATGGAATTATTATTTTTTTTTTTTTTTTAAATTGTCATTCGGGTGTAATGAAGAGGTGAACTTATCTCCAATATCATCACTATTTTACTAAATCAGCCCTTAACTGATTGTGTCTTGCAGAATTAGGCTCACTCTCCTTTTCCTGTGCCATCTCTTATGCAGGTCAATAATCTGTGATTGTTAAAATACACAAATCACTGCACTTCTGTTATTTACCACTCATCCCAAACCCAGCCCACCCACTGCTTTGTGTGTTTAACTCCCAACTGCCCAAAGTTTATGTCCAAATAGTTTTTCACAAATCTTTAAACAGCAGCAATTAATTGCTGTGGTGCCACACGTTCCAGAAAAGCCCAGAAGGTACAAACTGAGACTTGCTCACATTTGCTGCGTGTGTGCAGCAGATTGTGCTGACATCTTAGCAACACAATTAATTGGATCCATTTCTTAAGTGATTTTCTCTGTAGAACAAATATCTGAATTAGAGGAATGCCTTCTGGTTAATAGGATGTGCTTCATATTTTCTGTGTTCGGTGCTGCTATAATTAAAAACATCAAATTTGAGGGTTGTGATAGTGATGGGAGTGAAAGCAGCACCTTCGTGGTGTTTTTGTGTCAGAACAGCACAGGCCTTGAAAAAATCCCCAAACCTGTTGATCCCACTCACATCTGCTGTGGCTTTTACCAGTCAAGGTTTTGGGGTTATTCAAATGCATGAATTTATCACAGAAACTGCTACTGAAGGGTGGGAAAATAATTCTTCTTACTGTTCTTCAGACTGAAAAATTTTTCATTACAGCACAAGTGTGTGAGCTGACCACGCCAGCAGCAGCACACACACCTGAATCCTGGAAATTGGGGGATTTCTGGGCTTTTTTGGGAAATTCTGCAGCCATTGCTGTGATTTCCAGAGGCACTGACTGAGAGCACCAAGTGCAGATGCTGAAGCTATTGCCCARTTCCAGCTTTTCCCTGCCTTTGGTCACTGGAMCACTGTGCATGGGAGAGACATTCARATGATGAAAGGACCCTGTCTGATGAACTGGCAGAATATTTAAACACAAAGAAAGCAGAAAATTAGTTTTTCTCTGGTCTATTTGTTGTGTATTTTCTAGGAGACATTAAAGGAGCATTTGCCTGAAGGCCCCAGACAAGATCAGGGCTCCATTATGTTCATCTCTGCAGGGGCCATGAAACAGAAATATGTATTTCATTAATTATTATTATTACTATTACAATTAATATGAATTTMTTTTAACATTGATGATATTATTATTATTACTATTCCTCCATAAAGATAGTCACACCAATATTTTTATGGCCAACTGGCATTTTCTAGCAGTCAACTTCTCATCATAAAGTTCCTGRTACACTTTGGGTTTGGGATGAGCCTTCTTAATCAGGATGTCTTGCTCTTCTGTGTGATTGTGCAAAACCCTAACCCACTGTTCCATTTTGTTTTTATAATTCCACTGTAAACCTTCCCAAGAATCCTAAACAACAGAAGGCCAACAAAGCAAAACAGTCCTATGCTGCTTTCATTTAAATATTTCTTAACCAAGCAGATTTCCAGTAAGTAAAATCCAGAATTGTTTTGTTTTAGGAAAGCAAAACAAATCCATGAGCTAAATAATCTCTCATTTTCTCTTCCATTTATTGTTTTTTTAAGTGACTGGGAGATGTTTWAAGCTTTGCACTTTCCCTACAATGGAAGGGAGTTCAACCATTTGGAGCAAATGTGTTAAGCTGATGGCAATGAATTGTAATAACATTTGCATAAACTAATTTATGTACATTCATTTCAGGGTAAAAGTGGAGCCAGAACTTTAAAAAAATAATCCAAATTGCTTATTAGATGTTTCTGAAACACAGATAACTTTTAATATCCAGGCCATTTGTCAGTGAGTTTAGACTGTGTATTTTATTCGTGTTGAGCCAGACTAAAAKAATTTGGGTTTGACAAGGAATTTGTTTCCTAATGCAAGAATTCAAATCCTGTCACTCTACTGACCATCAGACATTAAAGTCATGTTTACTCAACACTCAGTTTCAGTGGGGGACTACAAAAAAAAATAAAAAACACAAAGAAGACAAAAGGAATCTTCTGGCCTTTTCAACATGTGAACTCTGTCTTCCACTCAGAAATTCAAATAAAGCAACAGCGGATGTTTAAACAGAGATTTCAACCCCAAACACTCCTTGGCTGTTTGTTTAATTACATTTCTGGAAGGGTAGGRCTCTCCAGCAAATCTGGGCTCTGTTTTCATGGGCTGCTCCAATTCTGTGCTTGCTCTGACCCCGCAGCTCCGATTCAGTTCAATAATTCGATACAGAACAATCCCAGCCAGATCTGCTCCTCAATCCACCAGGGACAGAGCTCTACAACAACATTTTCCTCTTTATTTCCACGCTCTGGGCTTTGTGCAGCAGCTCCCAGCAGCTGTGACATGTCCTGGTGTGTGCAAGGTGCTGCTCATCACTCAGAGTGAAACCCCGAGCAAACACCTCCCTTTGTGCCTTTTCCTGCCCTTGTGGAGCTGTGACAGCTCACAGAAAATCCCACCAGCACATGAGAGTGCCTTGGCATGGAAAAGTTCAGAAGCCTGATCTGCAGAAACAGCCAGAAGTAACTTTGGGGGGAAAAAAGTTGAAGTCAGCGATCTTCAGATTCAGATTTTGGCTTAGGATATCAAATATAAAAGGTTTCTTTCATGTTATATGCACAGAGTTCACGCCCCCAGTTATTTCTGTATTTCACCATAATTAAGTTCACTAGCCCCCCACATATTTTTCTTTCTTCTGGTGCTTATCACTTTATCCTCACTCTTGTCTCTGAGTTCTGTGGGAAGGGAGACCCTTTTATGTTAAAAACACAAATCTAAATCTTTGTAAATGTTGTGTGTGTTTCCTGCTGAGGTCTGAGTAAGCTTTCTCAGATAGGGTCTATTAGCATTTTAATAGCACAGTCACACTACGAAGTCTTTTTGTTTCACCAGCCAAATATGAAAATTTTCAGTATTTGCAAAACAGTGATTTGATGGCAGTTACCCACAGAAATTACCCCCACCACGTGGAAAGTCAGGCCACCACAAACATCATCACATTACATAAACATTAACGAGAAATAAATAGTTATCAAACGTTATACAAACCTCTGCTTACAGATCCATACCCTGACARCTCCAAACAGTTCCACAGTTTTGCACTCTACGTTTACATTTGAATTTCAAACGTTGGGAAATGTTGATGTCTCAATAGTTCTAATGCAATTTAACACCTCRCTGTGGGAGCACGCACACAATTCAAAAATGGTTGAAGTCTCCTGGGTGAATATTCCCCTCCACATTGTCTTACCATCCAGTATTTTATACACATGAGATCATTTTGATCCCCTTTGCCTACACAGGGAAAGATCACTCAGGGAATTGTTGTGTCTGATTCCTTCTGGAAGAGGATATGAAAAGGGAAATTCACTTTGCCTTGCCCCATTTATCCCAGATTTGCCTTTTGCCCAAGCAGTTACAGCCCTGCTTACAGAGAGCTAAGGAGGAGAGTGGTGGCATTTTTACCTCCAAAAAAAACCAAACCAGGACTCAGGGTTTTTTTGCAACAATCCTTGGCAGAAATCTTAAAGGTTGCATWTGCTTCTCAGAGGTTCTTTGTTCCAGAATCCATCCAGTGAATAAATTCTTTTGTTTGCAGTCYGAGCAGGACAAGCAGATGAGGAAGAGCTAAAAATCCCTTTTGCTTCCCTGTGATCTGATGGCACAGACCCCTACGCTTAATATATGATTTACAAGATGAATCAAAACTTTGTTTTCCTGTGTCTCTAATTTGTATGAAAAGATAAAATTGCTGTAGAAAAATCCAAGTGTTGCTGCTGCACTCTGATTCCCCAAGCTCAGCTCTGCTGTAGGCTACACTCAACCTTGAATCGATAGCTGAAAACAGAAAGGTCCTAAAACCCATCAAAGTAACAAGTTATATTTTGCAAAAATGACAAATAACTTTGTCCTCACAGAACATGGAAACAACTTTACAAGCGAAGCAATAAAAAAAATGCATTGTTATTGCTCGAGTATATTATAACCCTCATTTGAAAAGGATCTCAGTCTGGTTTGAAATCACTCTGTGCATATGTTACAGAAAGTCTAGAGACATTTTGTTCCTTATTAATGAAGCATGAAGAAAATGGTGCTGAGGATATTTTGCTACAAGTTTTGGCATCCTTATGCATGCTGTGCATTAAGTCTTCCCTAATTGGATTTTTGTAAAGGCTCAAGGAGGGCAAGAACACGTGATTATTTCTCTAGCCACACTGGTTTTCTCCCCCAGAATATTCTCTCTTGTTTGCACTCTAAATCCTAAGATGACCTTTCTGGCAGCTGAATGAAGACAGGAGAACAGATTGATCTTTTTGCTTGCAAATACAGAAAGAATATTGGAAAGCATGAGTGCCCAGCTGCTAAAAAAGGTTATTTTCTCTTGGCAGTATTTATGGAAGTGTGATGTGAACTGTGGGAGCTCTTAGGGTGGGTCTGGGCAGGGATGGGGTCAGTGAAGATTTGGGGAGCCCTTCCAGGAGCTGTGGCTGCTCAAAAAAGGGGTCTCAAGGTGCCCAACAGGGCCATATTGGCTTCCAGTGGCTATTTTTAACTTGCGTTTACTAATTACACAGGAAAAGAAAAGTGGGTGTAATTACAAAGACAAATGTTCTTGGTAAGTGGAATAAGCTTTTTTTCTGCATGGCGTCTCCTTCAGAGGAACCCATACATTTATTTCTAATGTTTTTCTAAGAACAGAAGGGCCAGCTTACTAAACAGGTAGGAATTGGTGTGAAGTGGGCAGCCAGTTAAAGCTGAAAGCTCTTGTACCTGCTTCCCTCTTCAGTACATTTTTTGTGTCATGGAGATGGCAGAAGTGCAGTAGCCTGACAATTTACTTGATTAAAAATGACATTGTAAATACAGTCAAAGGCAATTTGTATTAGAAACTATTTTTGATAAGAAGGTTGTCCTCTGCAGTGTTATTGGCCTTCATGAGATGAAGGACAATGAAACCTTCATTTGCATATAATTCTGCTTAGTATTTTTTAATGTTTTTGTGTGTTATTCAGCCATGGGTTTTGATTTGCACAGATGGAACCAAGTGCTGGGACATTTTCAAAAAAATGTAAATGTAAGGGTTGTATTTCGGGCTGGTTTCACTTTTCATTTCAACAGCACTCATGCAGGCAGGGAGAAATAAAAAGCCAAAAAATATCCATGGGCAATGTAGTGCCCTCAGACCATGCCCAGRTCTCCCACTGACTTCACTGTCTCTTGGCACAGCAGTTATTGAGSCTCAGAATTTATATTGCTGTCCCCAAGGTTATGTTTTATCAATCTTCTTTTTGTTGTTTTTCTTTTCAAGAAAAAAAAAAGGAGCAAACCAGACCGCACCTCATCCCCCCCAAAAAATATCCAAAATGGGTCAACCAAAAAGAAAATTCACATGCATGCTTCAGAGGCTCAATGACAGTTCTGGGAGCAAAATCAGTAGTGGGCACAAWGACTGAAGATGGAAGAAGGAAAAATGGCAAATGCATGAATTRGAATGTAAATGTGGAATGTGGAAAATGGAGGAGGAAGCTTAGAAACATAATAGGCATTTTACCAAAAGAAGGTGCACTTGGAAAATGACACAAAAATACTTTTTTCATATCCACTTGGTTTTATTTTTTAAGAAGAACAACAAAGCAAAATGTGGGGGGGAAAAATGCTTTTAAATGTCGTGGCTGTTTAATAGAGTGGTTGGGACATTATGTTAAGAAAATGCCATGCCTTTGTAAGCCATTTGGAGAAACCTCAGAGGGCCTTATATTACATAGGGACAGCATCCTGACAGTCCTCATGGAGGAAAAAAGTCTCATACTTTTGAAAGGATGAATTTTAAAATGAGAAGTTGGCCCAAATTTCTAARGCTATTTCCACAGTAGTATCTACTTTAAGAAGAGCTGAAAAGTTTTATTCAAGGCTTATGAAAATTATGTTCCCTTTAAGGTTATTTATGTTTAAACACTCAAAAATCATTAGTCACTTTAAAAAATGTTGGCTACTTTTTTTGTACACTACATTTTTTCTACAAGTACTCGTGTGTTATGCAAAACACGGTGTTTCCGAGCCAAGGGCTTTTGGTGCAAGTTGAGTGGGTCCTAAACTAAAGCAGAATTATAAATAAATGTAATTTATTGCACAGCTTACCCTTTCCCTCTTCCATTCCAACCCTCGGGCAGAAAAATCTAAAACACTGAGGATTGTGTGCTCCAGAGTTGGTCAGAGTAGGACTCGACTGCTGCATGGAAAGGTTTCCTGCATTTCCACAATTCCCAGTTTGTGTTTGTAAATGGTACCAGGCATCTCCAATCTCTGTGGAGCAGCTTTGAAGGCAGTGAATGATTTCTGATGTGGAAATCCCTGCCCATCCTCACTCTGTGAATCTGCAGCACACACTGAGCTCCTTCACGGCCCTGCTGTTTACTCCATCTATAAAAAGGCTCTGTTGATGGTTTCAGCTCCTGTTYATGAAGCCAAAGCACAACAAAATCTTGCTTGTGAGCTCAGATCCTCCCTGTCAAGGGAGCGTGTCATTTGAACAGGAAACTGCAAAAGGAAAAGGAAAAGGAGCATTTCCCTGTGGGTGCCTGAAATGGGGCAGTGCTGATCCCCTCCAGGAGCTCCAGACAGACCCTGAGTGGGGCCTGGGGTTGATGGGGTTTGTGGTTTGGGTGGGTTCTTTCCTTTTTCTCTCAGCAGAATTATCCATTTTGCAGGGTACAAACTGGCACAGAGTGAATAGTGCCCAGTGGTATGAGGCACGAAATAAAAAGAGGAGAAATACCAAAAAACACAACCATTTATAMAACAGGGCAAGGTGACCATTTCACTGCGTGGTGAATCTGTACCTTTAGACCTTCTCAGCTATTAAATCATCCTCTYTCTTCTCCTAATGAAGATTCAGTTCTGAGTTCATGTACAGCTTGTGCATACCCAGATGGAGATGCAGCACGTTTTGATAACCATATGGTACAACATGAAAGATAGTCAAGTATAAAGATTATAACAACCCAGAAATTAATTTAGTGCTGAGCTTGATCTAGATCCCACTAAAACCCAGMGTAAGCTTTTTCAATGACATTTGGGTCAGGTCTTTAAGGTCTTTCTGTGCTCTTTGTGTGTGACTTAAGATTATTTGTCAAAGGTCAGCATAGCTAAGCATTAATAATAGATAGCTTGAAGCATTCTCTCCCTTTAGATCTGCCACAAATCACCTTTTGGGATTTCAAGGGGTTTTTTTTACTGGTTTGCTTTCCCTAAAACAATAATTAGATAATGTTCCACTTGCAGCTGTAATTTGTGCTGGCAGTAATGAATGGTAAAGTGTTCCTCCGTGAATGACCGGGAGAGAGTGATGTGAAAAATACCACATTTAAATATAAGTTAAAGCACAGCAGATTGCAGACTGGCTATGATACCAGGGTATTCTGTTTTCTTTGAAACCAGTAAAATAGCACTGGTTATCTAGAAAGCTGGAATTTTCCCCTGAATTTTGGAATACAAGCCATTTTCAAAAGATTTTGGATCCGTTCTAAGAGCAAGTTGTGGTGACAACAGCACAGGCCTTTRGAAACAAAAGACAGGACGGTTGTCCAAGTGAAAGAAATTGCCAATAAAGAGGCATTAGCTGAGTAAATATTGCCACCCAGCTCCACTTCATTAAACGCYTTGCTAAACACATGCGAGTCCTTTTATGGACACCCAATGTCCAGGGGGAATGCCAGATGACTTACTGGATCCTTATTCCTGTTTTTTGGGGCTGAGGTGTGTGCCCAGAGCTGCTCTGGAGCTGTGCTGAGTGCCAGTCCAGCAGGCACAGTGTCCCCACGAGCAGACACGGGGAAAGGGCAGAGAGCACCGAGTGAAATGTGGGTTTGATCTGCACGGGGCCCTCAGCAGCACCTTCATGATTTACCAGATGGAATCGCTCATTCTGTGCTGTCCTGAGGCCAAAGSCACGGATGGCTGCCAGCTCTGCATCCCTGACACAGTGAGCCTTGTTGTCACCTGTGTGTCCCTGTCACCAACTGTAGAGTCAGTTCTTTGGACAGGCTTGAGCTGTGCTCCTGCCACTGCTGGGTGCCCTGCAGTGACCATGGAATATCTCCTGAGTGCCCTGCAGTGACCATGGCACTGCCTTGTCCATGGAATATCTCCTGGATGGCACTGCCCTGTCCATGGAATATCTCCTGGATGACACTGCCCTGTCCATAGAATATCTCCTGGAGGCACTGCCCTGTCCATGGAATATCTCCTGGATGACACTGCCCTGTCCATGGAATATCTCCTGGAGGCACTGCCCTGTCCATGGAATATCTCCTGGATGACACTGCCCTGTCCATAGAATATCTCCTGGAGGCACTGCCCTGTCCATGGAATATCTCCTGGATGACACTGCCCTGTCCATGGAATATCTCCTGGAGGCACTGCCCATCCATGGAATATCTCCTGGATGGCACTGCCCTGTCCATGGAGTATCTCCCCTGCGTGCTTTCAGCTTTCTCACCTTGCCTCCCCAGCCCCCTCCAGCTCAGCCACTGGTTCAGAAATGCTGCCTTGGACAGGAGCCAGCTTTTTGACTAAGAAAGATCAATTTAAATGGATGTTCATCAGAGTTTAATGATCCTTGTTAGCTCTGCGCCGGGGGCAAGCTTGTCTCCTGACACCTCTGCGGGTATTTGCACTCTGCCGAGGTGAAAAGGCAGCAGGAGAGAGAGATCCTCATCCAAAATGGGGTTTGAACTGACACAGAGCCCCTGTTAATCACATCTCAGCTGCACACACACAGATTTGCCACCTTGCACGCATTTCTGACGTGAGGTGCTCACAAGGTCATTGCTTATTCCRATGGCTGAAGGGGATTCACGTTGTATTGTGGGGATTTATTGTTCCCCAGGATTTCTGGTTTTTATTAGGGATGCTCGTAATCAACCTGCCTGTTATCTCCCAGCTCAGCCAGTGGCACAGTTTGCTTATTTGCAGAGAGCAGGCGGTGTAGCTACCACCCAAAACACACAAACAAATTCATTCCCGGGAGGATCATCACCTGCAGTTCAGGGAGTCAATTTTTCTGCAGAGGCTTCAGTGTTCCGTGGAGTCTCATTAATGCACATTTTTAAAATCCGCACAGATGCCTGAGCAGGCTTTAGGAACCTCAGAAAATCCAACCTTTAGTTCTGCATTCGGTGTGACTCGACTTTTTGTAGTGGATGATAAGGTGCTGAGACTAATTGCTGTCAGAGCTGAATTCATTGGAGTTCTGCAAAACACAGATTTGTGTTGGTGTGGCCATGGAAATGTTCCACTCTGTGTGCAAACCCTCGCAGATTCAAACCTTATCAATTGTGGCACAGAACCGGTGCTCCTCTTGAACCTGTGAACTTTTCAAAGCTATTAACTTTTTCTAATTTACATATCTATACASCGGGGTCATGGTCCCGAGTTCTTGCTCTTTGCATTGGGTTGTGTTCAAAAGGGTAAAATAGAAAAAGAGTCCATAGGATTTGAGCAGCAAAATTACTTGCTTTGAAATCTCCACCTCCCACCTTCTCTGGGATTTTTTTTTTTTTTTACATCTCGGTAAAAGAAGCATAGGAGTACAACAATCCTCTTTTTTTTTTTTAATCAACAGTTGAAATTATTTTCTCTGATCAGGCTCTCAAGATTTCTCTGCTACAAGACTGTTGGGTTTAAAGCAGCAGGTGAATTTTGTGTGCCACTTAAGGCCAGCAGAGTTCATCTTTTGTTTGTAATCCTGAAAGATCCTTTTCCCCTCTGGGATATCTGCTCTCATTGCTGCTGCTGTGAAGGTGATCCAAGCACTGAGTGAGCATTCAGCACTTCCCACCTCTGCAGGACTGAAAAGTTAAACCAAGCCCTCAGTCTTCTGAGCTGAATGCACTGAAATCCCCCATAATTAATGGTAATTAATGGGATTTTCAGCTGTAATCTGAGAGGCTCAGGGAGGGCTGTCCATGAAAGCAGGGCAGAGTGATGGGCAAAAGGAAAGCAGAATTGCCCAGAGCAAATAGGGCAGCACAGGGGAGTCTCCCTGGGGTTTATAGATCCATGGTGGATGTTCTCTCCATCCTGGAAAAGACTCAAGGCACTCAACAGGTTTTTACCCTGCCCTTCACCAGTCCCAGACAAASCCCTGGGCTCTGTGTGCTCCTTAATTCAAAGGGAAAGCAGTGCCAAGCCTTGCATCTGTAAAATCCTCTGAGATGTGACAAGTGACAGGGTGCCACTGCTGTCCTGAGGGGTGACAGGGCTGTCCTTTGCATCCACACTGCTCCAGGGCTTTCATTTCTTCTGATAAATGAAAGGCATTAAGAAACGTCCCCTGCCCTTTGAAGATACACCAAGAAATTCCACCGAGCTCAAACACAATATAATGGGGTTGTTAATCCTGGAGTTTACCCCAAAAACATGGGTTTAAATGGTTTGTTTACCCCAAAAAAATATGGGTTTTAAATGGTTTGGAAGCACACTGCAGRAAAGTCATCAGAATGGYTTGGTAACAAACAGACATTTCTCAGAGAGGTTCCATTTCTCAGTGGGTAAACAGCAGCACTGGAGATGAGCTGCTCCCTGATTTTGTTTGCAGGGTAAATGAATGTCCAAATATATCCTTACTGAGGAAGAGCTATCTCACCATTACTGAAAAAATAAATGCAAATGTTAGAGTCATAATCTGCTTTAACCAAATAATGCACAACAATTAAGTGTTAMATTATTGATGTTGTAAAAGGCAAAACAGCCGCTAGGCACAGGAGTTTCCATTACTTCATCACTAAATAATGAAAACTTTCTCCCCATTTTTGTCAAGAGTATTATTAAAATGTAATTCTTCTTGGTTTTTTTTTTTCTTTGAGCTTTGAAGTCTATTTAAGCAAGGCCATTGGGGAGAAGTTCATTAAATTGGGAAAGCTAGCTGGCATATTTACCATTTCAGGGSCCATGCTGTATTTTTGCAGTGAGAGGTGAACTGGGTTTGCAATCAGAAGAGTAACCTGTGCAAAGTTAGTTCTGAACTGCAACAAAATCTGGCAAAATCTGGTRTTTGAAAAACAGATCCATGGCTGGKGAGGGTTATAGTTGGATTTTATCTTTCTGTGTGGTGATAAAAAGGGATGAGGAGGCCACTTGGGGTTATTTCTGTGGAACAGGGAAGAAGAGAAAGTTTGGGGTGTGGTGGCCTTTTAGTTGAGCCCAGAGAAACAAGGCTCAAGCACTGGAAGCTGACAGCAGGAACAGAGATTCAGATCAAATTTGGAGCTTTAATTGTGCCACAGAGCACTGAGGAAAGTTTGGGACTCTCCATCTCTCAGCGTCTGTAACACACGAGTCCAGATGGCCCTGAGGGATGTGAGCAGGACATTGTGGGATGGGAGGGATGTGGGGCACCAGTGAGGAGATGAATTTCAAGGTTTATGGTCCAATTGTGGTTTGTAGCAGCTGGAGGAGGGGGATCTGGGGCAAAGCTGATGGCAGGGTGTCACCAGCTGCCTTTTCACAAAGMTGCAGATGGCATTTTCCACATGCCTTTGGCAGGATCAGAGCCCTGGTACTGCTGGGTTTGGGGCAGAAAAAGGCTGATTGCCTGCAGATAGAGGGCACAGCCAGAAATCTCTCACAAGAAACAAATAACACGGTGGGAACCTTTGACATGGCCAGTAACTGCACCACAGCCTCCATGGGACTTTTGTCTGTTGAACACTTGTTTATTTTTTTCTTCTTCTTCTTTTTTTTTTTTTTTTTCCATGAGTCTACTAAATTATTTAGGGGCTGAATTTTAAAATTAGAAGACGTGGCATTAAAAAAGCCATGAATATTTGATGAGGGGTTCTGGGATTTTGTGGGATCGAAATCCACAGCCTCGGAGGCTCCAGCCCAGAGCCACAGTGTGACCAATTCCCATCTTTGGTGGGACCCTCGGTGCCCACCCCACCCCAGCTCGGAGCAGAAGGGTCCCTCCATCTCCCAGAGCAGCAGAAAATGCAGCTCCATCACCTCCCATCAGCTCTCAGCAGTTTTTTTTGGTTTTATTTTTTCTGATGGTAAACAGGAGCGCAGCATTTTGTATCAGTGCAGCTCCTCCGTGTTCTGTGATGATCTTTGGATGATGAATTTGAGGTTTGTTTGACAATATCCAGCAGGAGAGGTGAGGGGAGATGAAAAAGCTGTTTGWGCAGCASYATGGGATCAGCAGAGCTGCAGAGATGCTTCTCCAGCATCCCTGTGCAGGGCTGGAAATCACAGACTGGTAGGGACAGAACCTCAGGGGGTTTGTCCACAAAGAGGAGCAGCAGAATGAGATTGATGAGCTCTCCTCGAGAACATCATCAGCTGTGTCTGAGCTCTGTCTGTGCCTCAGTGGATCCTTTCCAATCAGCCAAGATGTGCAGGAAGCACTGAGGGCTGCAGCCAGGTTTCTCCAGTCATTTACCTGCMTCTCAATGTGTGGGAAATGAGTCCTGAGGGCACCTTTTCTTACGAATTAGCAGCTCTTGCTGACAGCAATCAGGAGCTCAGCACAATAGCTATTTAATATATTTAAATATCTCTGCTGTCCAGGCAGGACAGCACTGTCATAGTCAGTGTGCAGTAATACAGCCAGAGTACAATAGTCATGGCTATTTTCACTATTCTCTCTCCCAATTTGGATTTATCTTGAAAAGACATCGTAGCATTCTGTGTAGGTGCTGTAAGGTGTTGTGTGCTGTTAACCCAGCTCAAGATCATGTTCAGATCTTCCTCATGCAAGGCCAAGAATAAAGTGAAGCTTTTTCTTTTGACCCATCTTTGCCTACAAAGAAAACAGAAAGGACTCTGGTTCAAAATCTTCACTCCTGTTCCACATATTCATTCCATATGAAATGAAATCTCGTTGATTTTTGCTTCTCTCAAAGATCTCACTTTGTTCCCTGGGTTCACAACCCTCCAGTACTCACATTTTCTCATGAGAAGGACCTTGTGGCAGGGACAATGTGACACCAGTGCCCAGAGTTGTGATTTGGGTCAAGGTTGCTCTCTCTGCTGCTCAAAATGAAGATGAGTAAAGCAGGAGGATGCTGTGGAAGGTTCTGGCAGTAAATATCCACAGAATTCCATCCCTGTCAGAAGGGATGGATGTTTCAACAGCCAGTCAGCCAATTTCACGCTGAAATTAAAGTTGTCAGTCATCAGGTGGCCTGCTTGGTAGATAAGTGATATTACAGCTCCAAATACCAAACCTTTTTCCATTGGCCAGAGTTTGATGCAGAATCCTTGCTGGCATGCCATTGACACAGAAAACGTAGCAATTATTGCTAGCATTTTTATTCTCAAGGTTTTTTTGGCACGTTGAGTTCAGATTCCCATTTGCTTGCTTTGATACATGTAAACAATCCAAWTTTTCATCACTTCTGCTCAAGAGCTCATCAGTGACTGCATATGGGTGTAATCAACTAAACATCRTTTACTAAATCCAAAGCTTACTTCTTCCTTTCCATCCCTTCTCACTTCTTTTTATATTTCCYACAACAGCTCCATATTTTTAAATAGCATTAGTCAGGACTGTCTTTTGTTTGTTTTACTCTTACTGATATCATTTCAGTGGTTCTTTTTTTTACTGCTGGAAGTGCAGTTCTACTGTCCCCACGTAATTTCCTCGCAAAGCCAGATGGTCAGAAATGGTTSTGTGCCACACTGGAACTCTCCATCTTATTTACACAAGATAAATCTTGTTGCCAAACAATTCTGAAGACCGTTTTTACTATATAGTATCTACTGAATTTGTCAATCAAGTCATTCTTATTTCATCTTTCATCATTCTGCTCTTCTCTCTATGCAGGCACTGGAAAAAGGGAAAAAGCAAAGCTGTAGAGATGATGAAAACAATCTTGTGAGATGGATGGATTTGTCTACCACTGTTTTGCCTTCACAGTGACTAATTTTTTTTTTTTTTGGTCACCCTTTTTTTTAGCTGCTGTCCCTGAAGCACGCAGAGCTCCCTTGGGTCAAGCAGAAAAGCTCTGCTGCCTGTGCTGAGGAGCAAACTCCTGTTGTTCTGCTCTGTCAGGTCTCCCAGCTGACTGCTTTCTCAGGATTTTGTGTCTGAATGCTCCTGACCTGCATCTCTACAAACACACGAGTGAAAAAAAAAAAAAATTGATTTAGTTCAGAGAGCACACTRGAGGTTTTGGGAAGATGTACTTGCAGTCAGTTATCTGTGGCACACATCTCACATCTTTACTCAAGTACAGCTCTTCAAAGCAGCCTTTCAAAGGGCAGAAATTCCCACTGTGGTGCTCAAAGACAGAGACTTCAAGGCAGAGGGAGTGAAAACCCTCCCAGTGCAGTCAGGCATCCAGCATTCAGGAGCATTTCTCCCTCCTTGGTGCTGCCCTGCAATGCTGATCACCCTCCTGAAGGCTGGCTGGACTTTTCACTGGCTGATTTTTTTTTATTATTATTTTTTTTTTAATTTTTTTTTACCCTTTTGCCTCCTGTGTCTTTCAAAGGTTTTTGGCTTGGCCTCCTCTATTCTCTGTGTCATCAGCAGTCTCACAGAGCAAGGGAAGGACAATTTGGGCTGTGCAACAATTTGGGCTAACAAAGCACCAGTTTTTCTGCTCAGCCCACGTGCCCAGGAATGAATCTGGACACAGACCCTGTGCCTGGACAGGAGAGGACGTGCTGGGAAATTTCCAAGATTTTTTTTTCTCTGCCACAGGTATTTTCACACACTCCTGGATTAGCTCWGTTCCTTAATTGAAACCATCCTGTCCTCAGCATGCTAATCCTACACTTTATGGGAGTTCCTTCCCCTAAATGTGCTTTTTGCCTGTGTGTTTGCAGCTGAGTGTCACTGTTACAGGAAGTGCCACGTGCTGTGTTCCAGTTTTTTAGCCCTTTCCACTGAATATTAAAGCTTTTCCCCACAGACCTTCCTATTTCTCCCATTTCCTGCATAAATGCTCCATGAAATGCTGGGATCTCCCTCATCTGGACCCAAGTGCTTGGAGAGGAGTATTAAAAGATACCTTACAAATTAAAAATTACCTCTCCTATTGCAGTTTGAAAGACTTCTGCAGTTTTGCTTTTTTTCCCCCTCCCTGAGACACGGTGCCTCCCTGTTTTTCCTAATCTTGATTTAAAAGCACTTGAAATTCTGCTTTCAAAAGCAAAGGTGGAGTCCAAAAAAGAGCACCAGTTCCTCCTGCCTTTAAGGATTAGGTTCTTCAGCTTCCCTTGATCATAATTTATTTGTTTTACCATAATTCCTTTTCATTCTTGCTATTCCCATTCTTCATTTGCTGGCCCATGGTGCAGAATTGTTGTTTCAAGGTTCACTCACAGTAGCAGCCAGGAAATCATGTTCTCTCCACAACACTCAGARTTTCCAGCTCCCTAAGGTCATCTGTAGGAAAAGTCTGTGTGAGGAAGTACAAGAARAAGTCTGGAAATGATTATTTAAATCCGTGTAAAGGGTTCATGGAGGCCACACAGGAACAGCCGTCCCTGTAGGGTTTGGGATGGAGAAGGGAAGAGATCTCCCAGCTCATGACTTTCCATATGAAGCAAGGAGTGTTGTGTCAATTAGCAGAAGTACAAACTGAGCTCGTAGTTTCCAAATTACTCATTTTCACCATCCTGAGGCCCTGATTCAGCAGAGCAAAGCAGCAGAAATCTTTCCCTCACAGTAAATCTCACCAGCCCAGCTCCAGCTCGTGCCTTCCCTTGCAAGCACAATTTGAGAAACCACCCTGATCCCTCTGACTGCTTCTTCAATAACTTAAAAGGGATTTTTATATGGAGGATTTCTTGTGGGGAACACTACAACCAAACAGCAAAGTGTTTTAAAAGTCTCCTCTCAGAGGAGTGGCCGTGTTGCTGCATTATGGTGATAAAGATAAAGCTTTCATTGTAATACTCTAAAAGTCAGGTTGGAAATCCTGATTTACATCTCAAACCCTTGCTTACAACCCAATAACAAAATATTTTATCAGCAGTTTGCCATTGCAGTTGTTTGATTGCACAGATAATTAATACAGATAGTTAATATATCCTGAATGCTATATTAAGGAAAAAAAATCATATTGTTATTGAGCAATGTGGTGGCAAATCCTCTTTAAATAAAAACTCACATGGATTTACAGAGTTGGATCAGCCAGTCGTGTAAAAATGGGAATGTCMATGTAGAAATCTGCCATTCTTTGATGCTGTTTCCTTCACAGACATTTTTTATGCACCTGCCATCTCAGTCTCCAGTTAATTGTTTAGTAACTATTTTTTAGTAAATGTAGTAGGAAAAGGCACCTTCACCTTTATGGACTGTTCGGCTTGGGTCCAGCACAGAATTTCAAAATAGAGCTTTATCAATTCACCCTCTCTTATATCAATAGGCTAAGGTATCATTTTTTTCTCATCCCCACTCATCTTTAGCTATGGAAAAATGATAATTAGTCAGAAGAGGTAGTGAGCAGCACAGTGAAAAGTCCTTATGAATAAACTATGGGAAAAACATGACCTTCATATGAAAATTAAAAAAAAAAAAAAATAGTTGGAAGCCTTAAACACCCTTTAAATAATTTGTTTTTACAGCTGTAGAAAGGGGGGAGAATTGATTGAGGCAAATTGGACAATGGTTAAACAATATATTCTCCATGGGTGGATTAGAGCCCAAGGCTCAGTGAGCACAACTGTGCCACTTCTGCCCTTTCCAGGTGCCCATCAAGAACCCACCTTYTGCTGGTTTTTGTCTGCATTGTTCGTGGCCAAGCGTGTGAGAAGGAGAGAGGTTTGTTTACCCAACAGAGTTCAAATCTGTGATTGTTGTTACTGCTTTGTTCGGCGAAAATTRCAGAGAATTGTTTCCCAAGACTGTGTCAGAGCTGTGTTTGATCACACTGATTGCTGCTGCTTTAACAACCACTGGTATTAACAATTACTCATAGTTGCTGGGACTGTTTGTAAAATTTCTCCTGCCTCACACAATTTGTTGACAAAGAAGGTTGTTCTCTGCTAGATCTCTTGACCTGAAAAGCTCTCCTCTCTTTTYAAGTTTTCAAGCAAAATTTCAGATGCATGTAAGTAAATGTAAGCAAAAAGGGACAGTGATTTATTTGGGTTTTTAAAAAAAAGTTGAAATCCAAGTGAAGCACATTTTATGTACAAAATGAAATGTCTCRATAGAGACGGACCAAGATTTCTTGYGTTGTTTTTCAGATRAAGTGAGCTGACATTAYAAAATCGCCYCTTCACTTTGACAGAAAAACTGCACGCTGCCCAAACCTGGCCATTTATCTCAATATGATGATAAGGTTTTCGTGTCATCCCATTCTTTAAAAAACAAGTGTCAGCTCACTTTGACTCACCACTGAGTCAAAACACAAGTTCACCTCAAAGGAAACCTGCCCAGAGCCCAGAATGGGGGCTGAGAGTGAAGCAATTGTGCTCAGTGGAGCTGGGATTTCACAACAGCACTGACATCTCTGTGTTAGCTGGAAACAGATAATTCCTGACTATCTGAGCTGTGGCTCTAAGATGTAATTTAAAGATTTTTTTTTAATTTTTTTATGAGCAAAAAAACCCGTTAAACTGGGATGTTGAGTTCTGTGATTTTAAATTTGTTAAAAAAMCCCCGACACCTCACAAATATTTGAACTGGCATTTCTCCCTGATTCCAATTAAGAGCTCAAGGATTTTCCCAGGTCATGTTTCCAGTGAATTCCCCCATTTGTTCCTCCTCAGTGTCCCTGTCCCATATCCATCACAGCCACACTCCTGCCATCGATGAGCTCTGTCCTGGGCACAAAAAACCAAAGGAACACAAACCACACTGAGCCCTGGCTGTGTTTTCCAGAGCTCCCTCTCTCMCCAGGCACTGCCTGGTTTCACTCCTGAGAAATTGGATCAGATAAAAGYTCAATTGTTCAGTTTAATTAACTCCCAACTCGAAGGCTCTGATGAAGGTGCTCAGGAGCAGAGAGTGGAAATAAAACAARTGATGGCAGAGCTGTTCCTGTCAGGGCTGAGGTGTTCCTCACAAGGGAATGGTGAACAGAGAACATCTCTGCAATTCCCTGAGCACAGCTTCATCCAGAGCTGGGATAGAAACTTGGCCACGATGCCCTTCCTGGAGGGACAGGAAATAAATCAGATGTTTACCATGATGAATCAAACATTTTGACCTCTAAAACTTTGTTTTCTGCAAGTATTTGCTGTTTTTGCTGGAAACATACTGTTCATGCCAACACATTTCCTAAGAAGCCTTCAAAAAAAAAAAACAAAAAACCAAAGACAAAACAGATACAAAGGAGGAAAACACATGCTTTAAAATGGGAGAGTCATCCCTCTGAAAACATTTGTATGTCTAAGTCTCCAAATATGAGCAGTTCTTTCATTTCTTTGAGACAGACGTGCGGCCCAACCAGATTTGACATGAGCAATAAGAAAGACCCTCCAAAATCTGGTGCTGCAGGAGAAACAACATGTTTGTACCCAAAACATCCAGAGGGGAATTATGCAAAGAGATTCGTCATCACCGGAGCAAAATCTTCATTTCCAGTTCTCAGGGCTGGGCCACAGCACCAAATTCTGTTCTTCATGCAACAGGAAAAGGTTTTTGCCCCCCTGAAGCTGATACTGGCTGAGATTAGACCCTGATGACAAAATTTGTGCATTTGTGAATTGGAACAGAGCTGAGTTGAGCTGAGATTGGTCATGAAACACCAGTCCAGGATGGAAACCATCAAAGCATTGAGCCCTGTCTGGAGAGCTGAGCTGCCCCATCACAACAAAAACATCTGGAAACGAAACACAGCCTCAATTCCTGCAGAAACTCAGATGATTCAGGATTGCTCTGTCACAAACCCACCGTCAACTTTCAAATATTGACTGACAGCACCCATTTCTGGAGCACAATAAAAGCTGTAATTAGAAAGCAGCTTGTGGTTGCAGAGAAAAGGCTAAAATCGTGATGCAGGCTGAGAAATGGAGAAATAATTAGAAAAAAAAATCAAATTAAAGGAACCACAGACTATGCTAGGTTTAAAATATTCATGATTTTGAAAGAAATTTGGGAATGGCCAGATTCTTAAAGCAGAGATTACAGAGTCACTAGTTTGCCTTTCTGGCAGTTGGTGTTGACAACAAGCTCATAAAGMTGTTTATAATTTTAGAAAAATAAGMAAAGCATAATTTAATATGTTCTGTAGCTTCTATTGATTATTTCTGAGCTCAAAAGCAARCCATAAAGGAGTTAATGSMATTACTACAGAGGCAAATCCACTGWGCTTTGTGCTGCTGARAACATTCCCTTGTCCCTTGGTGGGGCTAAGCTGACTGATGCTGTGCCTGGAAAAGGAGAATTTCCCATCTTTGTTTCCTCCCACCTCAGTTTAACCTCTGAGCAGCAAAAAAAAAGAAAAATCCTTGATTTTTGTGCTGTGCTGTACAAACATTTGTGATGAGAGGTGCAGGGCTGGCAGAGGCCTGCAGAGCAAGGGGAGCCAGATGGGACTGGGCTGCCACAAACCTTCCTGAATTGCCTGSTTTTGGAAAACCAGCAAAGAAGGATGGTCAAAACTTGGAAAACAAAACAAACTATTTAGTATTTTTTTTCAGTCCAAAATACCTCATTTTTAAATGTGTCTGTGATATTTTTATGATTTTTTTGCTGGATCAAACAAACCAAAAATGTTTCAGCTTGAGGCTAGGCAAGAAATCTTTGATTAGCCCCAAATGATGGTGTTTTGTTGTTCAGCATTTCATTTTCCTGAGGCCAGCAACACAATCATTTGGCATCAATCAAAAAAAAAAAAAAAAAAGCTTTCAATTCTTTGCTCATTTGTGGTCTGATAGATCCTCCCTTCTTTCCTACCAGTTGGGTCTGCCACGCTGRGACCTCCACATTTGCAGGGTTTGTGCCTCCAAGGCTACAAAGTGCTCTGAAATCAGAGAAGGCAGATTTTCCAGATGCCTGGGGCATCCCACAAATCCCCAGTTTGCTCTGCCCATCGCTCCCCRTGTCCCCTCACCCCATGAAGGAATCACACCCCAGTACAACAAAAATATTYCACTTTCCATTGCTGCAGGGGGAAGAAAATTTTTAAAAAATCGCTTCTGAGAAGGAATTTATCCCATTGTTATTTAGAATTGTGGTAATAAAAATAATAATTTTGATGAAAAGAAATAGTAATAAGCAGGCAGGGGCAGTGCCAGGGGCAGGAGAATGGCTGGGACCCAGCTGATGTGTGTCCTGCTGAGCAGATGGGATGATCCTTTGCCTCTGGAAAAGCCCTGCAAAGCTCAGGCTGAGCTTAAAGAGAAG
Source organism: Malurus melanocephalus (assembly GCF_030028575.1). Classification (NCBI taxonomy): domain Eukaryota; kingdom Metazoa; phylum Chordata; class Aves; order Passeriformes; family Maluridae; genus Malurus; species Malurus melanocephalus. Next base: position 139,994 of record NW_026623794.1, on the reverse strand, counting down.
GAGAAAAGGCTGGAGAGCACCAGGAGCTGCCAGGAGTGGGATCCCTGCCGGCTTTAGGGGGGCAGAAACTGCTGTGGCTCCTTGGCCTCACAGTTTTATAAACTCCCCCAATAATCCCTAAATCTGAGAAAAATAAAAAACAGGGCACAACTCAGCCTTACATCCTGGAGCATTTCCCAAATATCTTGGGTTTTTTTTTAATAACTCCCTTAAACGTAGGAAGTCATATMTAGATAAAGGAAGGGTTATTTGTCTGACCCAACTGAATCCAGCAGGAAATGCTGACTGCAACATTAGTCTTCATTTATAGAGCTCTGAGAGTGTCTGTGAGTCAATAGCAGCGTCCACATTGCCATCCTATAGATAAGAAATAGGATAGTCCATCAAAGTGTTTCTTTATTTGTACAGCCAGATGGAAATATTACCTATTTTTGGGTGCTACTTATTTTTTGAGTGTTGTTTTCAGGGTGGGGGGAAGGGTTATTATTTAYAATAAATATTTATWATAAAYATTTATAATAAATATTGAATATTTAGAGTAATAAATAGAAAGAATGAGGGTATAATAATTATAATAATAAATAATATTTATAATATTTATTGCCAATAACTCATGCAAATTGCAATGTGATCAGTGCAGAAGTACCTGGCCAACCCTCAAATGTTGTAACCTAAGTGTGTAACCCAGTGAAWGGTTTTTCTTTCTTCCTCTCCCCCCAGGACACCCCAAAATCTCCAGAGATGTCAGACAGGGTCAGGGCAAACAGCTGATCCTGTTTGCATTTTGGGTGTGGCTCTCAGTGGGTGGTTTTCTCAAAATGTATCAAAAATTGGAAGGAGCACAAGTGCAGAAATCTCCTGGGAGATTTCAGCTGGATCTGCTCAGCGAGATCAAATGATAGGATGAGGGTTTAAACTGCTGCTCAGGAAATTCAGGTTCAACCTCAGGAAWAACTTTCTACCAGCGAGAAAAGTTGGATATTAATAGAAATTGCCGTGGGAGGTTGTGTACCCAGGGCCACTGGAGATGTTAGAAAAACATCTGTCARGAGTGATGTAGGCACAGTTGGTCCTGACTTGGGGAAAAATTGTGAATTAAACCAAGCCCCAAGTTCCCTTTCAGCCCCATTTTCTCTGTTTCTGCAATGTTGTGTAGTAGTGGTTGACAGATAAATTATAATACTACAATTTTTTTTTTTCTTTTCTAAAGTATATGTTTTGAGTTCTCTCTTCACTGTGGCACAAATACAGGTTTCAGCCTGGAAAGGTTCATAAGCAAATGAATCTCAGAATTATTAAACAGGCAAGCAAGAGCAGCACCTCTTTTCTCCTTTTTTTTTAAGGGAATGAACWATCAACAGGGGAAAAAGAGRGAAAAAATGAGGCCTMAAAGATGATGCATCAACTTGGAGATGATCATTGTTATATTAAGAAAATAAATCTGGAATTTATCAAAAGTTCATACCTTTGGGGTGAAAAGAGAGRGAAAGAAGAGAAGGAAAAGCACAGATATCATTAGAACAAAACCCTAGAAAAGCAAAAAAATCCTAAACAAATTAAATTATACATCTAACGAGCACAAACAGACATCCTCTTTCAAAAGAGATTTAACCCAATTCTTCAAAGAAACAAAACCCAGCAGTAATTAGTAAGTGCTTTTATCTCTTCTGGATTACAGCATCCAATAAAGCYGAATTCCTAGAGGTGATGTTCCTCCTCCCCAAAATATGAATCATTAGAAGAAGATTTTCCTGCCTCAGCCCAATAAATGGCACCAAATTCGGGCAGCCTGGGCTGTGCTTATTCTGCATATCAAAAACTCAGCCGTGGCCAGACCCCGAACGCAGAGATGAGAAAAAGAAACTCTGCAAACTGGGATTTTCCTTTGATGTTCCACGAGYTGTGGATCAGGCCTTAAAATCCTGCTGCTCTCCAGTGTTTTGACACAATACTGAAGTTTTGTAACTTCTTCAGCAGAGGGAAGCTGAATGGAAGGAAATGTGGAAAGTAATAAAATTTATATTCTGTTTCTTTGGCCACATAAAGCCAAAACAGTCCCTTGTTTATATAAAGTTTATAAAGTTTATAAAGTTTATAAAATTCACGTGATGCTCTGGCCCAGACAGGTAATTCCATGTGGCTCCACAGTGCACACCTGTATTTCACAGCTCTCAAAAATGCAATTCCAGGGCTCTCAGCAAGAGGAGGATGCAGATCCCTGTCATAACCCCAAGGCCTGGCAAAAGCTCTTATTTACTTTGTGGAAATTTCATGCCAGAACTAACCCACAAGTGACTTCTGCTCGCCACTGAGCAGCTTTTTTTATGACATGAATAAATATGCCATAAATTCTCCATGGAAAACTCAGAATATCTCACAAAGAGATGTGATCAGGCAACAAGTATTTTGATGTGTATTTGAATTTTCTTCCTGCCTTTGAAGCTTCCAGAGCATCCCCTGATCCTGCAGGTGACATGGGAGGCCCAGGAGGGATTTGTCCTCAAATGTGGCCATGGTTTTGCCATGCAGAGATGGACAATGAGGGTGACAAAACCCAGCCAGACAAAGCTTGTGCTCCCTGCCATCCTTTGGGAAAGGAAACACAAAAATGAATCCTCACAGAAATATAGGTCAGGGTGGAAAAACACAGCTCAGGAAGGTTTTCAAACTGTTTCAGAGGAAATGAAGATCAATTCCTGTGCTACTGCCTTTTGACTTTCCAGCCAGGAGATGTGCTACTGCAACCCAAAATCTGTGTGCTGAGCTGAGGGGATGTTAAACACTCAGATAAAGAGTGGCAAGCGTTGCCAAAATTTTTCTCCAGCCAATTCTTTCAGCCCAAACATTCTCATTCCTCTTGCACGGATTCAGACATTTCCCAGTGGGTAGCTCCTGTTCCTTTAGCTCCCATTTCCAAGAGCCAGAGTTAATCTGTCTCAGCAGAGGTGCCCGGGCTCTGTGCTGTCACAGGGTTCACACGGGCACCATTCATCATCTGCTGCTGCTGTTCTCTCTTTTCCTTTGCTAACTCGAGCTCTCAGCTGTCCTGGGCTGCTCTGAGCACAGATCTCTGCTGTTCTGCACAGGACACTGCCATTTCCAGGGGTTTGATTGTGCCTGAGGTGTGGTTCAGCTCCAGCACCACAAACTCTGCCAGTTCTGCTCTTTTCTCTCCTCTCTGGCTGTGCTCAGGAGCTTTGTTCCCATCAAGAAGTGACAGCAACCTGAGGAGAGGTGGGGTGAGGATGTGCTGGGGACAACCTGAGCAGCAAAATGGGAAGCAGAGCTGAAAGCACCCCACAGCACAGGTAAAATAATGCAATTTGTGTACTGTGGGTGCATCTCTGCAGGGAGGCAGCTTCCAGCCTGGAAGTTCTGTTCCATATCCATGAAAGTTCTGTTCTTCATCGTCACAGATTATTTGAGCCATTATCAGGGTTCATTCAGTGCCCTGGTTCTGCATGGAAGCAGCCAGGACAACCACAGCACTTGGTCCTGCAATTACTGTGTCTGCTATGGAGTGGTTGTCTCAAGTGCCTGGGATCTTTTAAATTATTTATTTATATTTCTACTTTATTTAAGCATTGTGGTATCACTCTGATACATTTATTGACCAAAGCAGCACTACTTTTGCAACAGAAAAAAAAAAAACAAAAAACAAAAAACAACCCAGGTCTCATCTAACTTTGTCTGAAAAATAAAACAGGTAAATAAAAAATGTGCACAGAATAAAGGTCACAAGGGCAGTGCTGAGGTTTAGTGGCAGGACRTGTCTGTCTGTTGTAGCTACTTTAACCACGCTTCAAAATTAAAAAGCAGAGAGCCCAAAAATAGATTGCTAAAAGCCTTTTCTTATTCCTAGGCCGGATTCAGAGAGGCAAGAATTTTACTCAGACTACAGACAGAGTGCTGAACTGCAGCAGGAGCTCAGTGGCTGCTGCTCTCCCCTAATTACCTGGAACATCACTTTAAGAAGTTACAACTTCCTGGAATGACGTGAAAAACAAACCATTTAGAGCACAAGAGAGTAATGGCAATTGCAGGCTGGAGCATCTTTAATCACTTTGAATTTTAAGTACATTTTTGAAGAGCGTGGCTAATTATTACCTGGCACATTATGATGGAGTCCCACATTTCGGGTAGCCTGGATTACAAATGGAAACAAGAATTTTGTCTGCAGGGTGTACTGGTTGGCAATTCCTTCTCCCAGCACGACCAACAGCCAATATCACCTCGGCCAAGGTGATATTTCTGCCTGAAACTTTGGAAGGGAAGAAGCCACACCTGCCTGGAGTGGACAGGAGATATGAGCCATGCTCCAACCACCAGCAGATGCCATCATCCTTCACTGCGGCTCCAACTGGCCCCAAATATCTGAAACTCTCTTATTATCCCCATTCTTAACGTGCATCTGCAAAAGGCCTAAATTCATTACCAGCATGTTGACGGAAACTAATTAAAACATTTCCAAGTATTTTTCTCATTGTACACTGGAGATATTCCTCGCCAGCAAGCAGAATTCTCTTTTCCCTGCCCTGGTGGCAGAGGAAGCCTGGAGGGGAAGGGCAGACAGTGCCAGAGAGGGCACAGGGATGGCACCTCACCCCAAATATCCCATATTGTCCAGGGACCTTCTGGGGACCAAAGAGAGGGACAGCAGCCCCAGAACTGGATAAATCAGATGATTTTGGAAAAAGGTTTCCACTTCCAGAGCAGGGAAGGGCAGTGTTTAGAGGCCTCCCTGCACCATCAGGAACCTGGCCACGTACATGATTGGCATTTGCACCGCTAATGAGACCATTTCTATTCTAATGAGCTCATTACTATTTTTATGACTATTGTATTTCGCATGTTTCACAAATCATGCAGGGAGTTGCTTTTTATTTCCACTTTCCCTTTCTACCTCGGCAACTGTSGGGGCAATCCTGGAGGCTGCAGAGCAGAAGAATGAATTAACCCCTGGAGAGAGCAGTGGAGTGGAGGCTCCTGAGGGTCAGAGTGGAGAGGGAAAGGGAAAAGAGGGGATTGAGCCATGGCTGGAAATGAATTCAGTGAGGAATTCTGTGCTGAAACCAAGTGACAAGACATTTTTATGAATGTATCTCCTGTTCAGGAGTGTCTGCACAGAATTAGTCTGCTCCTAAGAGAGTGCTTGGCATATACATAATGCCCTTTGTCAACGTTTTCTTCCAAATATCGATTTGGATCCGATTTTGTTGCTCTGCTATTCTGCAGTATTTTGCTTTAATAAATTTTGGGTATGATAAAACAAAGACGTTTTGGCTTTGTAGCAATGCTCAAGTTTCCATTGTCGCTCAGCTACTCTGATTCACGTCCCTTGAGATGCTCCTTTCCTTTTTCCAGTTCCAAACATATGTTCAGTAGGACAGACCCCAGAGACAGGTCTCGCTCTCTTCCAAGGATTCTGCTGGCTTGGGTTGTTTTGGCTTCAGCTCCTCACCACCAGCAGTTCCAGTTGGCTTTGGTAGGCTCTGCTCAGCTCKAACTCTCATGGAATGGCCATCACCCTGGAAATCATCCCCTGCTCCATTTCAGGGTACTTGGCTGCAGTGATGCACCACGAGATGCAGTCAGAGAGGATTCAAAGAGGCAACTCTGCCCCTCTGGAAACTTCCAGAAACCTCTGGAAGTGAAAATGAATCAAGACTGAAAATCAACTGCTGGAAAATCCCATTGCTACATCGAAAATCCCATGGAATGGGTGCCACTAACAGGGGTGAGCACCCCATCTCCTGATGGAGCAGAATCGGGGTGTGCAGGTACAGAGGGGCTGAGCTTGCTCTGGACTCATGCTAAAGGCTGTAATTCCACTGATTCCAGTGGGAGAGGACAAATCCATGGATTTGCACACCTGGGATGTCACTGACTGCAGGGCCAGGATGGTTTAACCCCACCAGACAGGCCAGAGGTGTCCAGAGTGGGAATGGTCATCTGCCAGACCACGTTCCTCATCTAAAATCAAACCTTTGCCTTTGGCCATCAGTACAGGAGAAGGCTGTGAATAGATTTTTCTCTACATGATGACTCCAGACCCAATTTTTTTCATGCCTGTACAATTCAGACATATTCTGCACTCACTGTGAAGTCCAAAAATTGCTTAAGAAAATTAATGTCCACCAAAAGACAAAAACAAAAACAAAAAAAAAAAGGGTGTGAGTACATCTGCCTGTGTTGGAGCTACCAAGCTGCATTTTGAAGCTCAGGTCTGTGACTTCATCCAAGGATTCCCTGAATCCAGAAAACAGACAGTCATCGAGCTCTGTAGCAGCTCATCAGAAAGACATAAAAATAAATTTTTTTCCAGGAAAATCTCCATGCCAGCAGCATGGAACTTCAGGATAGGATACACCAATATATTTGACTGGCTATTTAATGGGTATTAATTCCAGCTTCTTTAAGAGTAACTAATTTTCAGTGCACACTAAACCATATTTGTTTTGTGTGATGATACACACAGGGTGAGCTTTTCATCCTTCAGCTCCTGGGGCACAGCAATTCTGCAGAGAGTCAATAAATGTGACTCTCAGCTTCCCATTTCTGGCTCTTCAGGACCCTTCCCCTGCCTCCTCAATCCACAAGAGCCAGGAAAGCTTTATGGAACGTGGCTAAYATTTAAAACTGAGTGTTTCACACGCTTCCTCCACGCTGTGAACAGGGTTTCAGTTCAATTAAGAACAAACCCCCTCCTCCAAATTGGTTCCACAACCTAATTCAAGTTTTAACCCTGCAATGCTGACGCTCTGTATTTTCTGGCTGATTTGGAGGCTTTGTGGGGATGTATTTCTTCAAAGAGAATGGATTTAATCTATAGATCCAAACTGGGATTACTAAAAAAGGTCACACACACACACCCCCTCAACCCAGCTCATCCTCACAGTCTCTCATTTCATTTCAACATCAGTAAAGCCTGAATTTTAATATTATGTGTTATATTTAGGGCAGATGACCTACTCAGTCAGAATAAGAGATTAGAAATTCATCTTTTAAGCATTATGCAAAAACATAGAAAAAATTTGACCTTGGCTCAAGCATCCTGAGACCACTTGTGTGTAATTTAAAAATCAAGGCAAGAATCTGAAGAGAAGAAAATGAAATAATGCTGGCAAAGATCTTTGGGGTTTAATTTATTTTTTTTTGTTTATTCCCTGCATGAGAAACCTTGAGACAGTGGCTGGCTCCTTGGTGAATTCAGGAATTTGTCCCAAACCCGATTACTCAAAGGCARTAAGAATGACCCCAGCTGTTGTATGCTGCTCAAAACATTTCAAATGGATAAGGACATGTCAGTAATTATAAGGGAGGAAGAACACATGGCTTCAAGTGACCAGTTTGTAATGGATTCGTGCTGTGAAAATTTGTGTCCTCGTTTTACGGTGAGTGTGGAAAAACGCAACATGTGCGTATAAAATCAACGTTGTTTCGTAAATAGAAAAAATGAAAGTACCCTTAAAAATGAATAATGGAGCCAGCATGATATGAAATCCCACTGTTTTAAAATAATACCTAATTTCATTGCATCAATCTTTTAAAGCAATTAAGAATGTGAGAATGATCAGTTTTGCTTTCATTGTAGACCTTTGTGTGTGCATTCTGAAAACATTTTTTATCTGGTTTGCTCCCACAGCTTCAGCTTTAAAGGTCGTTGTGTTTTATCAAGATATCATTTTGTGATGACTTYTTTATTATTCTCAGTGGCACTAACAGCACGCAGGGGCTGATCTTTCTTCAGAAACAGTAAAGGAAGTAAGTGATTTATCCACAGMACCTAAAAATAAAGGATATTCCTCTTGCATTTTAATTTAGCACTAATTAGCTGYGAGTTTTTGCATATGCATTTAGAGCACAAGGAACAGCTCTGGCCTTCTGTGTTGATTTTGTTACTGAGTTTCAGGAAATTAAACAACTCAACCTCAGAAAAAAGAGGAAAGCTGAATGCAATAAATGCTGTAGCAACTGAAAATTATTTTAGAATTCAGGGATGCAGAGAAGGACACTGACACAGCTCGGAGGAGTCATGGTCTAGATCGAGAGCTGCACACCTGAAAGGACAACACAAAATGTAAAAAATACTGAAACATTTGTTAGTGGAAATAAAACACCTCTTGAGAGGAGGAAAGCAGCACTGCTCATGCTCTCGTGGCTGCCCCGTGCCCTCGGTGGGGCTGGCACTGCAGGCAGGGCTCAGTTTGGGGTATTTCCAAAGGACATTGGTGCCAGGTCTTCTGCATGAGCACCAGCACATCTCAGACTTCTCAGCAGCACTTTCACCTGTGAAATTCCATTTTTTTCTTCTTTAAATGCACTTGCAAGAGCACTGCTCCTGCTTCAAGCCAGTTTTTCTCATCCAATCCCAAAAGAATTGGCTCTGAGGAAGAGCAAGGCTGAAAGGAGAACCAAGAGGACGGTGTCCTAGGGCACAGGCACTGACTTTTTGCTGTCCCCTTGCCCTCAATGAGGCAAATCCAGCAGTAAATGCTGTATAGCAATGAAAAAGTTACCAAAGCACTCATGTGGAACCTGTGCTGCTGTCACAGACTCCCTGTCAGGCTCAGATCTTGAAGCAGGACTCAACAGAGACTGGAATTTTGAGTCAGCTCACAATGCCACAAGGGCTCTGTGATTCACAGGGAAAAACCTGCAGCCTGTCTCTATTCAGTCCCCATGCATAACCCACAGAAACTCTCTGCAGTGACCTCCCATGGGTTTGTTTTGTTTTTTTAAGGGAGATTGCCCTTTGCTTGAGCCCCTGTTATGACTGCAATGTAAAATAGTTTACTCCAGAGCAGTTCACACACCCAGGTGCTTGTGTTTCTTTGCTCTTCAGATACTTTGAGCATTTCACTTTTCTTCAAAGGACGTTTCTTCTTTGGGATGAAGCCATTTGCTTAATGTTTTGGAGTATTTCATATCCCCTATTTTCTCCTCAGAAAATAAAACATAGGCCTGGATCAATACTCTTCTCCTTGCTGCAGGGCAGCGTAATAACTGAAAGATGTTTTTATAATTGTTCTGAGGACACAGGGATTGTTTCATTTATGCAAGGGAAACGTGCTGTTAAGTCATCTGATGATATGAGTTGAGTGAGAACTTTCTTTGCTTGTGGCAAAATGTCAATATTCCTAGAGAATTTTAGAGTCAGCACTTTCAGAGGGCAGGTTATTCACAAAACAGCCTCCCCACCAGAATCCAGTGACACATAAATCTGCTGCTCCCTAACTTCCAGCACTGTCCTTTCCAAATCCAAAGTTAAATGGATTCTACTCCAAGAGCTGAATCGTCACCTAAACTGCAGWGCTTGAAAGATTTGCTGTTACTGAGGAAATTGCTCTCCTACATATTTCTATTGAATAATTTCCCAAGGACCTATCCTCAGTGCATGGTAATACCATATATTGCAGTGCTGGAGCTTTGGATAGCCTAATAGACATGTAATCTTATTTTAGCAGAAATCCACATGCTCACAGRCTACTGGTACAGAGCAGGAGCTGTCTGTACAAACAGTCCCTCTGCAATCAACAGGAAACCTCAGCCAGGTATTGTTTCAAATATTAAAGTGTATTCACAGCTCATTAGCTCACACCAATGACTCCAGCAGAGTTACTCCTCAACTCCACTGCAGTAAAGCTCAGGCCTTTTTCTGCTGGGCAAAGTATTTTGTTCTTTGTGTAATAGGAAAATGTGAAGATTGCAGTCAAACACTAAATTTCCAATACATTTCAGGCCTCCTTCAGCCATGTTCATGGAACTCTGGTTGCTCAGAGGATCATATTCACAGTTACTTAATTCCAGAGTTATTTTTACTTTCAGTGAACCCCTTGGTACATACAGCAATACTCCTTCTCCTGCAAAGAGAGTTATTGGCCAATTTTTGTGGAAGATTTTTGACAGAAGGAGAAAATACAGTAAATCATGTCTATTACTTAACAGAACCACGCTCATTTCTTAGCCTGTGCTCCCCATTCCACATCCCTGAGCAAACTGGAAACCAGCAGCACACACCATTTCCCCTGCTCCTTCTCTCACCAGCTTCCTTTTGCTCTCCCATAATTGCCTTTTTCCTCTCTAAAACTTCTGCAAATTTATGGATACGGGGAGCACTGAACAAGACCAAGATATCTGTCTGAAAATACCAAGATATCTGTCTGAAAATACCAAGATATCTGTCTGAACAAGATCAAGATATCTGTGTGAACAAGACCAAGATATCTGTCTGAAAATACCAAGATATCTCTCTAAAAATACCAAGATATCTGTCTCAAAAAGACAAGACTGCAGCTCAACACTGGAGATGATTTGTGGTGGAGATGAGAGGTGGACAGTGACAGTGATGGGTTCTGGCCTTGGATGGTGCAGTGAGGATCAATTTTGGCTCTGACACCTTCTCACACTCAGCTCAGGAGCCATGAACCTCAGAGGCTTTTCCTCAGCATCACTCCTGTGCTGTGGCATGGTTGTCACATCCAAATGTCATCACAAGTGCCCTTYTTGCCATCCCTGGACAATCCACTGCCATCACAAAGGTTTTTCAGCTCAGATCTACAAACCCTCCCAGTGGGAGGCCAGGGCACACATCCCCCATTGCCTGCCAGGCTGGGACACCCCAGGATCACTTTGTTCCCTCGAGGAGAGCAATTCCCAGCAGTTTCACCCCGATGAGCCCTGTCCAGCAGCTCTTTGTGGATGCTCAATGTGTGCTCAGCTCTCACCCCGATAAAACAGCCCGTGATGAATGCCAGCGTGAGAGCAGCGAAGAGAAGCACTGTCAAGAGGCTTTGGAGGAGCTGATCAAATAGCTCTGGAGAGCACTTGAAGCAGCCTGGCAGGAAAACGTGGCCGTGCATGTGTTCCAGAGGGTGTTCCAAGGCCTGTCTGCTGTTCTGGGAGATGTTCTCTCCCACAGCCAGGGCTCCGCAGGCAAAAAATGCCAGAGCCAAAACCAACCCCAGTGCCTTTGCTGGCTTTGCCAGAGCTCAATAATGAGCTGCATTCATTCAGGGAACCTCTCACCTGCTGATTTGATGAAATAGATGTACTGCAGATAAAATAATGCTGCATTGTGAGTCAATGGCACGAGAGCTTAGCACAAAAAACAATGAAAGCAGTTTGAGCTTTGCACAATTCAAACCCACCTGAGGAAACTGGATATAAATCTCCTTTTGCTGGCATTGCTATGTGTGTTTTACCCTTGTTATTAGGTAAGAGCCATGCTTGTTTTACCTGTCCCTCTTTAACTTATTGTGGTTTAGATCATTTTTCAAATCTATTTTATGGAAGGAACTATTAGACCATCTCCCATTCAGGAAAAGCAGAGCACAGTAGGATTGTTTGCAGTCCCAGTAAACTGACACAACATTAACTCTCACCCCCCAGCATTTAACATCACCTAACAAATGTAAAAAAAAAAAAAAGGAGTTTCACCATCTACTGCATAACACAGGATGCTGTGATACTTTCTGCCACCATACGTGAGACAGAGAAACACAAAGAAAYATTTCAAGGAAGATATAAAAGCAAGAAAGCTTAGGAAACCTGACTGAACAGTGGCATTGTGGCCTTGCTTAAAGCCAGAACAGAGCCTTTTTGGCTGAGTGCTGCCTCRTGGAGGCCTGGAGTTGAATGTAAAAGTATTTTCTCACATTACTTGATTTCTCTTCTAAGAATAAGGTTTTTATGTTGTTTTCAGATAAACAGAACTACATCAAAGACACCTGACTATCATCATCCTTTTTCTTCTAAGGGGAAAAAAAAGTTTTGTCTATCCCTTAGGGACAGAAAGAAGCTGTGTTATTGAATACCTCACCACATCAGTTTCCTGGTTTGTTTGATGGGATGACTATGATTTACAGGATTTCTTTATGAGACTCAATTAAATATAGAATTTATAATATTCATGCAGTTTCTGTGCCAAATATACATAGTGCTGATACAGCAGGGATCTCAAAATATCAACCACCTGCTTGGAAGGAACAGAATTATGAMTACATCTCCTTAAACAATAATTCATCATGCTCAGAAGGCTGAAGTTAAGCTGTTCTAGAGCCAACACAGCTGCTTTATCAACTTATTTGGGGGATAGTGCTGACTTACAGTGCTGGTATCATTCTTGCAGCCCAAAGCTAAGATTGAATTCAAGGATTTGGAACCCCAGGAAGGATCCTGATCTCCAGAGGGGAATCCAGAGCTGACAATGATGTCCACACTTCTAAACAGAGTGGAGGGAACCTTTCAGAGTAAATAATTCCAGTGTTTGAGGAAACCAGAGAATCTTGGCACAGCTCCCTGAGGACTGTAGGGAAATGTCCCCTCTCCTCAAGGATCCTCACCCAGCCCCTACAAAAGGCATTTATGGGGTGGAGWTTTCCTTTCTGAGGTCAGCTGAGGTATCAACTCAACAGAGCCAAAAAGACACCTTTTTCCCAAGGGAAAGCTGCTCTACCCACAGCAGTGAAATTACTTTTAATCCTCATGACTTCTTCCTAAGACTTTGATCTCACATATACTTCAGCTTTATGATTTATTTTTCCCCCAGACAGGCTGGAGCTACAGAAGTGAGAGAGACTGAAAGCTCTTGGAGGACTTAGACACAGTCTAGAGAGATATATGAGTGCAGCAAAAATGGAATCACAGGACCTGAGTGGAATTCTGGAGGGTAAAAAACATCCCCACAGTGTGATAGTGGCTTGAAGGCCATTTTCACTGCATGGATGCAGAATCCTGCTGTGCCCATTGCAGACAGGTGTTACTCTAATTGGTCTTTTTTAACTTCGATTTTACAGCTTCCCTTAGCAGCCAGGTTCATTGTTTGAATATCCTTCATTAGGAAGCTTTTCTTAATCTCTAATTTAAAATGTTGCTCCATGTGGAGCCAGGAATATTTTTTGCCTCTTTGGTGATTGGGACAGTATTTGAGATGCACCTTCTTTGCAGACTTTTAGAAGAGTATTATCACGTTTTATTTCAAAACTCTACACATTTTTATCCTCACAAAAAGGAACTTTTTCTTAAATTCTTTATAATTCTGCTCCTCTCCTGGAACCAGGGGTACTTTAGCCCTTTCTGTCCCTTTCTCATCAACTAAATGTATTTCTGGATGACCACTCCTGGGAATGGGGCATCAAAAGCTCTCTTGGTCAATAATTGSGATGTCATCATGCCTAATAAATGTTGCTAAAATGTTCAGCCATACTGGGATAAAAGCCTCCTGAGGAATTTTGAGTAGTCAGAGTATGAAGAAATCTAACACTGCAATGCAATCTGTTGAGAAATATCGCTTTTATCAGTAGTGTCCATGCTCCAACACAGCTGCTTTGAGCAAAAAGGAAACCAGCTCAAAATGCACAATTTTACCTCCAGCAGGCTGGATTATTGCTCTGTCTCCAATCCTCCATTTGTTCCTGGCCAAGARGTTTCCCAGGCATGGGATGGGTTTGTCTGAAAGGCACAGACACCGTGGAGGGGATGGTCAGTGCTGACCTTCCAAAAACCCCCCAAATCAAACAGATCAGACCTGTTTATAATAAAAATCTGTGTCTTTGTAAGGACAGCAACCACCCTGTTATTTATCTCTAGGAAATAACCTTCAGGGGTTTAACAAATAAGGAAAAGGAATCGTTTTGCARTCAGACTGTTACTGCCTGAAGGATCCAAACAGACTCGGGGCTGTTTTAAGGAGCAAAATGCAAAACAAACTCGGGATGGGATGAGAACACAGCAAGAAAACTTCAGATTTATTTGAGATTACGAGGAGATTTGCCTACCTCATCCAAAACCCTCTTCTAATTAGCGTTTCCATCTCATCTACTGTCTCATTTTACCTTTTGCTCCCAAATAGTGCTGGAGGCTCATTCTAGGACAGCTCTCTGACATCCACAATGTGTGCTTTCCCCATTTGACTGAAGCTCCATCTCAGTGATGCAGAAAATTAATGATGGCATTTTATTTCCTTCATAAGGAGACCCATATACTGCTTCTAAGGCTGCAAATCTGCTCACTCTGTGAACAAATAAACACAAAATTATCTTCCTTTTCCATGATTCCTGAAGCTGATAGCAGCAACAGCCATGAAGGAATCTCAGCGCAGAATCTGCTGTTTTAACCACACTGGAAAAAATTCTTTGTACCAATTAGAGAGATTACTTTGCTCCCAGTGATGCAGAGAACTGAATAATCAGGCAAATGCACTAACCAGATGTCACTTTATCAGACAAGAGGAAGGAGGACTCCATGGTGAATGGAACACAGGCTGTGGGATGCCCATTGGCTCGTGCAAAGATTTCCTTTTATTCCCATAAGCCCTTTTTTCTGGGTTTTTTTTCCCCAGGAGCAGCAGGAATAGGTGAGATGGCTCCTCTTTGTGTGTTTGTGGCTCAGCTGGACCAGTGGCCAGTGCCCCGAGGAGGTGATGGCCATGATGCCTCACCTCACCTACTCTGCTGGTTCACCACAGCCAAGCCTTAAAATGTCAAAGGCAAAAGTGTGGATTTGTCTTCAGCTTCACTCCTTCCAAATCTCTCATGGCAAAACTTCTGTTCTGAAGAACAGAAAGAATTAAAGCCACAGAGGGGATTCACAGGAACAACAACCAGGATCACCCCTGTGCTCAGATGCTGTTGTTCAACAAGCCTTTGGAAATATWAGTCATGTTCAGGTTTTCAGAAGTCATATATTTCACCAGATTAAAACCTTTGTGATACCAGGACTCCACGAGTGAAAAATAGCTCTTYCTACCCATATCTAATAAATATATGTTTGAAGCTCAAGTTGATTTAATGTGAATTCATGCTCAACTGTGCGTGTGATGTTTGGATATAAACARCATTTTCACATTGCACAATATCACCCTACTGCTATTGTGTCTTTTCTCAGACTCAGTTATGTATCTTTAAGGTATTTTCTTCTTGGGGCTGATTAGATAACTTAAAATGCCTGCACTAAAATTCTCTGTCTTTAAACTGGGCTTTAGATTGGGCAGGCACAATCTGTCCACAGCACTGCAATGACCACGATCCTCTCACTCAGCCAACCATTGCACCCAGTAACTGTTATTATCTACTATTTACTGTGAAATCCTCCACAGGTATTCCTCCTTAATGGCCACAGACTTAACAGATCTGTTTAATTCCATGAGTAAGATTTGTATTCTTTGAAAGGTAAAATATCAGCTGTCTGGGGACAGCTTAATCTATGGAGGGCTCATTGCAGGGTGAATATTGTCCTGAATCATAAAGTGCTTTTAAATAAGAAAAGGTTAGGTAGGGCAAGAAGATATTTTTGCACTGCGAATTTAATTCCTTTTGTTAAAGACTAAAAAAACTCCCAACCTCAAAACAAACAACTGTTCCTATAAAGCCTCATGCCAGATTGAGGCAATGATGGACTAAGCAAAGCAGTGGTTTAAGAAATGAAGAAATACAGGTTTTATTGAGGAGAGGAAGTACAGGGTTTATTCAGGGAGAAA
The DNA here is from genome assembly GCF_030028575.1 of Malurus melanocephalus. NCBI lineage: Eukaryota > Metazoa > Chordata > Aves > Passeriformes > Maluridae > Malurus > Malurus melanocephalus. Next base: position 124,516 of record NW_026623794.1, on the reverse strand, counting down.
ATACAGGTTTTATTGAGGGGTGAAACTACAGGTTTTATTTAGGAGTAGAAGTACAGGTTTAATTGAGGGAAGGAAGTACAGGTTCTATTGAGGAAGGAGGTACAGATTTTATTCAGGAAGGTTTTATTGAGGAGAGGAGGTACAGGTTCTATTCAGTGTTGGAAGAACAGGTTTTATTCAGGGATGGAAGTACAAGTTCTATTCAGGGGAGGAGGTACAGATTTTATTCAGGAAGGAAGCCCTCTGTCCAACAGGAATGTTCTTGTGCTCCAARTCACCTCACACTTCCACCACCCATCTCCACACTCCTCAGCTCCACACCCCAACTCTCATCTCCCCTGCCCAGAACAGCTCCTCCTTGATTTGTGCAAAGGCACATTTAGGCAGAGGGGTAAGAACTGAGATAAAATGCTCTGTGCAGCAAACAGAGCCCTCCCCAGCACCGAGTGGCAATTACTGCTGTGTAACAGCATCACCCCTGAGCCTCTCCTCCAGCAGCAGCTCTTCCCCTGTCAAGCACTAATCCCTTTGTTTGCTCCTCAGCTGCACATTCATTTAGGAGGGCTAATGACTTACACTGCTCCTTCTCGGCAGGATTTCCATGGACATGTAATTAGAGGTGAACAGAGCCTTCAGAGGTGCAGCGAGCACGAAAGCCAGCGGCAAAGTCAAAGTGTTTGTCTAATTTGGCAATCGGGCTGTTTCAGTGAATGAAACCATGTGGTCACAGAGGAGA
>NW_026623794.1:122159-123703 GCF_030028575.1 Malurus melanocephalus | reverse complement strand
CACAAAGCTCTGAGATGAAAAGGCACGTGCTTCAAAATATTGTTGGTCAGGGTGCCAGAGAGCACGTTGGAAGATAAATGCCAGCAAGGAATCTGTTTTTCCCATATAGACTGAAAAAATATCTAAAGGTGAAAAGCTTTGTTTTAAAGTGCTTGAGATGCTTAATCATTAGCAGAATAAATGTGAGAGCTGGAAAGCTACAGAAAAATCCATGAAGGTGAACTGAAGAACTTTCTGAGTGCCACAAAATGGGCACAAAGAGCTGAGGATTTTTTAATGGGAGTCATTAAAATGGTGCAGCTCCTGCACAGGTGACCACTGCCTGTTGAAGTCCAAGGGATTTTTGCATGTTTTAACATCACTGAAGGAAGGAGAAATAGTCTTGGTAGATTTTAGACTAAAAAAACCCTCTCAGCTCTGATTTCTGGRCAAACTACAGAGAAGGTCCCACTTTGCTGCAAGCTGTCACTGCCATTCCATCCCACGGGGGTTTGTGGATGATCCCAGCACCAAGGGCTGGCTGCCAGCTGGCCATTTCTGTCACTTTTGGCACTGTCACACATCATCACAGGGTCTGATGGTGCTGGCTGGAGGCACAGCAAAGCAGAGAGGAGCTACAATGGGCCTGAAACTCCCTCCCAGCACAGATTCCAGCTCGCAGGTGATACCTGCCCTCTGCCTCCCTGCCTGCTGCTTCCTCCTCGTTTCTCACACCTCCTGTGGCTGCGGATTGTTTTCTGCTTCCCATAATGTTTTACAGCATTTAGGGGTTTTTACATTACTATTTTTTTTCAAATCTTCCTATGGTTTTGGTCTCCTCATCACTGGTTTCCCTGCACGCTGCTATTGAGGCTCCTGCACCATCTCCCTGCCATTGACCATTTGTCATTTTTGGAGCACAGAATGTCCATTTTCCATTCAGATTACACAAAGTTCATCCTTGGATGACACAGTGTTTGCATTAAATAACACCCACTCCTATTTTCTCAGTTACACAGTATACACAGTTACACCAGCCAAAGTGATCCTTTTATGAATTAAAGTAAGACACCTTCACGAGTGCTCTGAATTCAGAAGCATAATTTCATTAAAAATGAAAAAAAACAAAGTAATAATTAATAATTGTTTTAATTCAGTCTGGGCTTATGAGCTAATATCTCTCACAGAGTCGTCTAATACAATTATAAACATAATTTCACGCTTAATGAAATATAAATGATGCAATTGAATGGCACCCTCTAAAGGTATCTCCCTATCAATCAACATTTCCATCTTCACCGTGTGCTTTAGGCAGGGATTTGATTTGAAATGTGCCTCTTGCTTTGGAACATTTGATTTGCAGACAGCAAGCAGCAGGGAGCCCATCCTGTCCCTGAGGACRTCAGCCTGCTGCTGAGGTGTCATCCCAATTTAAACTGGGTGTCTTATTGCTGTTTTATTTCCTGACATCTGGATTCTGAGCGCTGCCTGTGCTCCTCCTCACCCTGCAGAGCTGAGCCCCACATTCTCTGACACCAAAAAAACACATCCAGGGATGGCTCTGC